>NW_006298628.1:3370930-3374192 GCF_000327345.1 Myotis davidii
GCAGAATCCGAGGGGCTCAGAGCCCCAGCGGAGAGAAAACTGGGCGGACGGGAGAGACTGGAAACTGGGGAAACTGGAGCGACTGGGACAACCGGAGGACTTGAACCTTGAGGACGGGGAGTAGGGAAGTCCGACCGGCCACCGGAGCGCCGGTGATCCGAGAGGCAGCGGGGGAGAGGGGAAGAGGGTGTCTCTAGCCGCCTTCCCGCGCTGGCGAGCGCGAAGCCGGGAGTGTGCGTCCTGCGGTCTCCCACCCCGAAACCTCGCTGGCAGGCCGTGCATCCCGGGCTTGGGCTGCCTGCCCTGGGTCGGGAGGGGCCACTCCGTGGAGCTTGGGTCGTTAGCCTCCCCACCCCCTCGCCTTTGGGGCCGTTCCCAGGCGCCAAAAGCTATTAGGGTCCCAGGCCTCGCTGCTCCCGCCCAGCCCCTCCTGGGCTGCCCCGCCTGGGCCTGAGGCTCCACTCCTGCAGCTTCACCCGGTTCCTTTCTTGTGGTGAGGCCGCAGGAGCCTGAGTAGGCGCCCCAGCCCCTCTCCCTCTCCCTCTGCCAGACTCCTGCGGCCACCTCACTGCTCCCAGAGGCAGGAGGTAGTAGGGTCAGCCGAGCCCCGCCGTGGAAAGTCCCTGCCCGAAACCAAAGCGCCTCCTCTGCCAATCAGATAGGAACCCCACACCTGGGGCTCCCGAGCCTTAGGGAGAGATGGTGAGAAGAGGGGGACCTTCATATCACAGATAGATGGTCAAGAAAGGGGTGCAGGTCTTCAGGTTCCCAGTGGTTCAGGGAGAGTGGAGAGACCTGGTTCACAGAGACACATACAGTACATACTTTGTGGGTGTGTGTGTGTTTCAATCCTTACCAGAGGACATTTTTCCATTGCTTTTTTTAGAGAGAGTGGAAGGAAGAGGGAGAGACAGAGAGACACATTGATGTGAGAGAGACACATCGATTGGTTGCCTCCCACAAGCACCCGGACCAAGGCTGGGGATTGAGCCTGCAACCGGGGTACTTGACCGAAATCAAACCTGGGACCCTTCAATCCGCAGGTTGACGCCCTATCCACTGAGCCAAACTGGCTAGGGCCATAGCTGTTGGTTGAATGAATAAATGAATGTCTTTGTTCAAGTCGCTTCTCCAAATACTGCCTCAGTTTCCTCTTTTTCAAGAGTGTTAGTCTGAACGGTAGTTCTCAACATTTGGCTGCATATTAGAATTATCCACGGGACTCCTATAAATGATACTTGCCTAGCCTTGGCCAGTGTAGCTCAGTTAGTTGGAGCATCATCCCACACACCAGAAGGTAGAAGGTTCGATTCCTAGTCAGGGCCCGTGCAGGAGGCAGCCGATCAATCTCTCTCTCTCTCTGTCTTCCTTTGAAGTTAGTTTTTAAAAATGATTAAATTAGCTTCTTAGTTATTTGAAGTAAAGAACTTACTTGTTTTATTCTTTAAAAAAATAAATAAAATAAAAATGACCCACGCCTAGAATACACCCCGTTATTAAAAACCCTTTGGGCAAGTCTTCCTCTTAATTTCTGTGATTCTGGCTTTTCCTGTCGCCCTCTGCTTTCCCCCACTCTGACCCTGCATCCCTTAAGGAGTGTCGGCCTTTTGTTGTTTTTTTTATTTTTTCTTTTCTTTTTCGCATTTCCCTTTTTGCTTGTTGTTTTTTTAATATATATATTAAGGATATTGTTATTGATTTCAGAGCGGAAGGGATAGGGAGAGAGAGAAACATCAATGATGAGAGAGAATCATTGACCCGCTGCCTCCCGCACACCCCCTACTGGGGATTGAGCCTGCAACTGGGGCATATGCCCTTGACCGGAATGGAACCCGGGACCCAGCAGTCCACAGGCCCAGGCTCTATTCACTGAGCCAAACTGGCCAGGGCAGGAGTGTCATTTCTACCTTCTTGAGCTTGATGGTGAATTCTTCTCTTCCTGACCCCCTTCTCTGGGAAGCCAACCCCTCCCCGCTTCACATCTGGGTCTCCGCTCATGGCAGGAGGGCATGGGTAGCAGCTGGAGAGAGCCGGCTGGCACCAGTGTGGGTCAGGACCGGGCAGGGGGCTTAACTTTCTCTGGTGGCGAGAAGTCCCCTGGAAACTGGCACTGCGCTGAACCCCAGGGAGGTGAAGTCCTCGCCCGAGGGGAAGCGTGAGGGCCAGGCAGGGAGCTGGGGAGAACGAGGCTGGGCAGAGAACTGCTCTTCCTCAAGGAACATGCCTCAGAGATGGAATTCAGGTTGTTTTTTTTTTCTTTTCCAAAATCCCAGAATCTGCTTCGGGCTTTGGGAAGTCAGATAACCTCAAGCTTTGAGTTTCAGAAACAGGCCACCTCCCTCTCCCCACCTGTATCTTGAGTTAAAGTGGGAAAGCTGAGATGGGGCTAGATCCTCCACTTGGGCTGGTGGCAGGTCTGCAGGGGGCAGCTGGGGTCGGCGGGTGTGAGCGCTGTCCTGTAGGAGGATCCTCCCTTCCAGCCGGGGACCAGCCCAACTCCCAGGATAAGCTGGGTCCTGTAGGAGAGGTAGCGTAGGGGAAGGGAGACTTCCATCATCCTCTGCCCTTGGCCGAGACCTTCACACCCTCAAGTCTTCCTAGTTCTCTCGTAGTTAACTGACCTTGAATCGCCCAACCAGAGGTGCGTTTCTCTTTTCCACCTGGGGGCGTGGAGAGGGAGGGAGGGGCACTTCGCGGGGAGGGGACTAGGCTGGGACTGAAGGTGAGCTGGTGATTTTGCTCACTTCGCCTCTCCTTTGCCTCCTTTAGGTCTCACCTGGGGAGCCCCTGACCGTCCCTGACCCCCACCGCATCCCGCATCCCGGCAATGCTAACCGCTGTCTGCGGCTCTCTGGGCAGCCAGCACACGGACGCGCCTCACGCCTCCCCTCCGCGCCTCGACCTGCAGCCCCTCCAGACATACCAGGGCCACACGAGCCCGGAGGCGGGGGACTACCCCTCCCCGCTGCAGCCTGGAGAGCTGCAGAGCCTCCCGCTGGGCCCCGAGGTGGACTTCTCGCAGGGCTATGAGCTCCCGGGGGCCTCCTCCCGCGTAACCTGCGAGGACCTGGAAAGCGACAACCCCTTGGCCCCGGGACCCTTTTCCAAGCTCCTGCAGCCAGACATGTCCCACCATTACGAATCGTGGTTCCGGCCGACGCACCCGGGCACGGAGGATGGCTCCTGGTGGGACCTTCACGCGGGGACCACCTGGATGGACCTCCCCCACACGCAGGGCGCGCTGACCTCCCCTGGCCACCCG
>NW_006298628.1:3374271-3374500 GCF_000327345.1 Myotis davidii
ACACCCACACCACCTCCTCCCAGCCGCCGGAGGGCAGCACCTCCTGGGGCCTCCCGACGGGGCCAAGGCCTTGGAAGCGGTGGCCCCGGAGTCCCAGGGGCTGGATTCCGGTCTGGACGGGGCGACGCGGCCCAAAGGCTCCCGGCGGTCCGTGCCCCGCAGCTCAGGTCAGACCGTGTGCCGCTGCCCCAACTGCCTGGAGGCGGAGCGACTGGGGGCTCCGTGCGGG
>NW_006298628.1:3374808-3383401 GCF_000327345.1 Myotis davidii
GCTGTTCTGCGGCAAGCGCTTCACGCGCTCCGACGAGCTGCAGCGCCACCTCCAGACCCACACGGGCACCAAGAAGTTCCCCTGCGCCGTCTGCAGCCGCGTCTTCATGCGCAGCGACCACCTGGCCAAGCACATGAAAACCCACGAGGGCGCCAAGGAGGAGGCGGCGGGGGCGGCCGCGGGCGAGGGCAAGGCTGGCGGCGCGGCGGCCTCCGGCCGCCTCCCCGCGGGTCCCCCCGGGCATCAGAAGAGAGCCCCTGGCCTGGTGTCCCGGGGGCGGTTTGAGCGAGGAGCAGGTGGTTATTTATTGCGAGGGGTGAAGGCGGTGTGGGGTCGGGAGAGGGGACGCTAGGGGTGTTGTAGTCGCTGTGGCTGGACAGGACGCGTTTGCTGTTTGGCTGGCCGGGTGTGTGTGTGTGGGGAGCTGCGTAGGCCCCTCTGTTCTCGGTTTCCTCACGTCCCCCAGCTGGAGGGGTGCGGTGGGGTGTCCCCACCGCGGCTGCAGGGCGGGGGGGACCCGCCGGAGAAGACGGGCATCCCGGGAACATAGAGGAGTGGGGCCGCCCCTGCGCTGGGGGGACCTGTCTGGACGCGTCCTTAGCGCCTGGGAACCAGGACATAAAAGCGCCTCCGGATCCGCCCTGTGGCCTGGCCCCTTTCATCCCCTCCTGGGTCTCTCCCTAGGGTTTCCGGAGGGAGAGCTGAGATGGGGTAGGGGAGGCTGGGGGTCCCCTTCAGGGCGGGGTCTCCATCAGGCGAGGAGGCTGTTGCTGTAAAAATAACTCCTTTGAGGCGCCTCCTCGTTAACCCTCCCAGATGGAGCCATGAAGGAAGGGGGCAGAGGGCCAGCATCCGGGACAGCTTCCCAGCCCTCACTGCGGGGTGGAGCAGAGAGCCCGATAGAGGTGGGTCGTGGGCACGGAGGTCCCCTTCTAAGGCGAGAGGAAGCAGTTGAATGGGAGAATGGAGGAAACAAGCCCCTTCTGCTCCAAGCTCGGATTCGGCCCTTACTCTGGGTCTTGATGAAAAGTAAAGTTCGGTAGTCCACATTCCCCATCCGTTCCCCCCGCCCCACCCCATGTGAGCTTTCCAGGCAGCCAGAAGCCCCCCCCCTCTAGAATTAATGTAGTTCCTCATCCTAGGTTCCCCATCAGCCGCCTTCCCCCCTGGGGATGGAAGGGACAGGGTTACCGGGCTTGTTGGGGTTCGGTGGGGGTGCCATAGCAGAGGGACCTCCAGCAGTTCCCACCGGAGTGAAGGGCTCTGTCTGCCCAGCCACCTCCTGCCTGCCCTCCCCTTTCCCTGCCCCGGGAGCCGGGCCCTCCTGTAGGTGTGACGGAGGCTCCCACTCCTGTCCCTGGGAAGGAGCGGCTCTCCCACTGGAAGGGGCTGCCTTCTGTGATGTCTAGGAAGCTGTCCCTTTCCTTCTTTAGATGCTAGAAATACCTTCTGGTTGTGATCCCCGAGTGGGAAGAAGGGAGGGAGGAGTCCAGCAGAGGCAAAGGGGAGGGAGCCGATGAGGGAAGAGTGGAGCGAGAGGCCTTTCCCAGGCTTGATATGGAGGCTGTAAGGTTCTCCCCCTTCCCCCCCACCTCCCCTCTTTCCATCCAGAGCCTTTTTGGAGGATTAGTTGTGTATTGATTTTTAAGTTATAAGCAAAGGGTATTTTATTTAATATTAGGGCATGTGTTTGTGCATGTTGTGTGTATGTGTGTGTGTGTGTGTGTATGTGTGTGTGTGTTTCTCTACTGAGCCTGTGGTCTCCAGCCAAGGGAGACCCTACCTTGTTCACCCCGTCCAAGGTCCTGGGCGTTAGGCCTACCGTGTCTCTTCCTCCCTTGGGGATGCTGGAGCCCAGTCCAAGGAGCTCAAAGGGAAATGGGGCTGGGATCTGGGTGGGAATCTGTGTGCGTGTAGAAGGGAGTCCATACAAGGGATAGGGCGACTCTCCCAGCGGGACTCATGGGCCCGGGGTAGTTTAAGAAATAATGTTCTTTCTTCCTGTTCCCTCTGATCCCGACCTCCTGCTGACCCCGCCAGAGGTCCCTTTCCTTGCCGAGAGGGCTGGGGGCAGGAGAGAGTTGGCGGTGACTGCAGGTTGCCTGGCCAGGAGAGAGGGGGAGAAAGGGAGGGCACCGTGGGTGTGAGATGCCTTTCTCCTCCACCCATCGAAACCAGCCGCCACCTCCCTGTGCTGCCAGGACAGCTTTCCCCAGTGACCATTCTAAGGGGAACTCCCGAATGAGTGGTGGTGGTGGTGGTGGGGGCATGGCTGTTCCCTTGTGGAGGCCCCCAGCTCTACGGTGTCCCTCCGGTGAGGGCTTTGGTTAGGTTTTCTGTCTGTCCCCTTCTAGGCAGCCCCCTAGAGGAGAAATGTAGGATTTTTTTTCTTTAACTGCTGTGAACCCACTTTGTTGGGGGGGAGGGAGAAGAGGAAGAAATAGCCTGTGTTTTTTATGCTGTAATAAAGTCATCAACCACATCATTGCTTCATTCGTCTTCTCGCCCGTCTGTCGGTCGGTCGGTTTCCTCTTTGACTCTGTGTCCCTCAGCCGTGAGGACCAGGCTGCTGCAGGGTGGGGTGGACACTGCCCTTTGATCTCGCAGCCCTGGGCAGCCTCACCTCTCCCCCTGTGTTTGGGGCAGAGCTGGGCCGATGGAAAGGTACTGTCCTGCCCTGGGGGTGGCTAGTTCAGAAGGAGGGAGGAGCTCCCTCTGGGTTGATAGCTCTGCAACTGTCCCTCCCTGGTGGAACCTGTGCAGATGAGGAAGTTCTAGATGTTTCCTTCCTCCTCCACACACAAGCCCCCTCTTTCCCCTCCCCTGCCAAGAACGCTGCTGGTTCCCTGCCTTCCCAGAGACCGCCAGCCTCTTGGCACCCTCACCCCACATGGGGGTGTGTGTGTCAGTCGGTCCTTCTGGCTGTGAGGGAGGTGGGGGTGACTGACAGCGATTTCTTCACTCAGGATGATCCCTATCAGGAAAAAGGCGATGAAAGGCAGCCAAGATATCTGATGGGCTCCCGGCCAGCTGGAAGGTATGAGGGAAAGGCTCCTGCTGCAACTCCCAGATAGGGACCTGCCAGTTACACAACCACGCTGTGCGCGATGCGCCCTCGCCGGACCCACGGGGCGCCTTTGGATATGCAGAACTGCCCATCTGTGCACACTTTCCCAGGCTGCCCCATGCCTGGCATGTCCTGGGTGCCTAATGAATGTCAAAGGAGTATAAAACCTCAACTCCAGAGCCCCAAAGCCAGGAAGGTGGATGAAGGATCAGTTTTGGGCTCCAAGGGGGCAGATAGATGATTGTGGGTTTTTTTAAAATATATATATTTTTTATTGTTTTCAGAGAAGAAGGGAGAGGGAGGGAGAGAGAACGAACCATCAATGTATTTGAGAACGAATCACTGATCGGCTGCCTCCTGCACACCCCACACTGAGGATCCAGCCCTCAATCCGGGCATGTGCCCTGACTGGGGATTGAATTGTGACCTCCTAGTTCATAGGTTGATACTCAACCACTGAGCCACGCCGGCTGGGCTGGGCAGATTATTGTGTTTTATTTCACCTTCCCATTCTCTTTTTTTGGCCAAAATTATTCTTTTTGATCTAGTGGGATTTCTATTTCCCCCGCTCTAACCCTAATCCAGTTTTTCAGAACTAAATCTGGTACCCAGGTTGGCCCATCCTATCACAGGTTTGGGTCTGGGTTCACAAAATCCACCTTGTGTTGGGGCACCAGAATGATTTGGCGGTCAGACAGGAAACCACACTAGTGTTTGGGGGGGTGGGGGGGCAAAAGTTTGTTCCCATCTGCTGCTGCGTTAGATGTCTGGGAGGACGAGAAACAGGTGTGTTTTCCTGTCACCTCATGCCCACCCCACTCCTTGGGGTGTTCTTTTGTCCTCCTGGTTCTGGGGGAGTTAGACCCCAGGAACCTGGTGAGTCCTCTCCTGTCCCCCCAGCGCTGTCCCCGGGGACAGGAGGGCAGCTCTGGGGCCGGCTGGGCCTGTCTGGGCAGGGCTGGCTGCCCCTCCTCCCCGTGCAGCTCCTCCCGCTGACCTGCATTCTTAGCGGGGGCCTTTGGTGGGGCTCTGACGCTCCCTCGGCTCGTTTGCCTTGACAGCAATGCTGCCTGGCTGGCCTGGCCCCCTTGATGGAGCCCAAGGCTGGCCACCTCTGACCCCTCAGGTCAGGGGCCCCTGGCAGGGCGATCCCGGAGGAGCTGGGAGGGAGGGAAATTAGAACATCTGGACTGACCCTCTGGGCGACTTCTCTGAGCCGCCATCTCCTCTCCTAGGACGTGGGAGTGGAATTCCGAGGTGGGTGAGTGAAATCTGGAATGGAAAGTGACAGCAGCAGGCGGCCTGGGAACTGCCGCCTGGGGCTGTGCGGCCCCGGCTCCGCCTCTCCGCCCGCCTGTGCCTGCCCCCTCGCGGGGAGCTGGGGAAGTGCAGGCGGTGAACCAGCTTTCCGGCTGGCCGCGTGGGCGCTTCTGTTAGCCCACAGCCTTGAAGTCTGTTTCTGGAATGCCACGCAATGGCAACCTTACCACCCCTCCCTGACGCTGCACCCGAAGCAGCCTTCACCTCCACGTCAGCCCAGGAAACCTGGCTGCTCGGCGTCCTGTCCTCGCAGTGCAGGTGTGGAAAGAATCTCAGGAACCAAACAGTCCTGCTGTTCCCAATCAGTAGACTATTAGGATCACCCGTGGACTTTTTCAAGCTACCGCGATTTCCTCCCCCAAACCCCACCCAGGTATGCTCCTTGGGGCTGTATTAGAGCAGCACTTCTCACTTCATACCTGAGGTCTGGTGAACATGCAGCTTCTGATTCAGTAGGTCTGAGGTGGGGCCCAAGACTCGGCAATTTTCACAAGCTGTCAGATGATGCTGGTGCTGGCAGTGTGCCGACACTTTGATAGCAGAGAATTAAAGTGTCGTGTTGTGCAGTGGGAGATGTGTGGCGGAAAAATAGCCACCCTGGCTGGGTAGCTCAGTTGGTTGGAGTGTCGTCCTGATACACCAAGGTTGCAGGTTCGATCCCCAGTTAGGACACAAACAAAAGTCAACGAATGAATGTATAAGTGGAACAACAAATCGATGGTTCTCTCTCCCCCTTCCTCTCTCTAATATCCATAAATAAGTAAAAATGAAAAAATTAACCCTCCCTCTCCCCACCTGTGGTTGGGAACCACGGAGGCCCTTGCAGGGTAAGAGACCTGCTCAAAGAGACCCCACAAAAGCAAGATCAGATGCCAGTCTGCAGAGTTCCAGGTGATGCACCTCCCCACTCCAGCCCAGTCTAGGCCACTCTTCTCTTCAAGCGGCAGTCCCCTTCCTGACAGTGAAGCTCATCTTCCTGGAGACACAGGCATCTTCCTGGGATACCTGAGGGCATTTAGGAAACATCTCAGGTTTCAGGCCCCCCACAGCCTGATCTGCCAGGTCTCCTCCAGCCATCACCAAGCACGCCTGCCTCCAGCCTGCCTTTGGGCAGCCTCTGCCTTCATCCCCGCTCTAGGAGTGACCACCGATGGAGCAGCAGCCCTGATTGCGTGGCTGGTGGATGTGGGAGAAATAGACCATCTGTAGAGTCTCCCCCATCCCTGAAGGACTTCACAGAGCAAAACGGCATGAGGTGCATTCGCTTAAATGCTGGATATGATGGAGATCGCTTACAGAGGAAAATGACCCAGCAAGCAGAACACTCGAGACTTCTCCTGTTTCAGCTTCACTATGTGTAAAGACACCATGTCTTTGGAGTAGAAATTTCCAAATTTTCTTTCAAAGCACTTGGGGGTGGGAGTGGGGGGGGGGGCACAGAATCAGCCTTTGGGGGGTTGGGTGGGTTTTATGTATAGGTGCCCTTCAAAAAGGCATTAACTTACGTGTTCCCTACATCTCCTGGCTGAGCCATTCTTAAAAACAAACAAACAAACAAAAAAAACCCTTTCGCTCTGCCGGCGTGTCTCAGTGGTTAAGCCTCGACCTGTGAACCAGGAGGTCATGGTTTGATTCCCGGTTTGATTCTCAGGCCACATGCCCTCAGGAGGCAACCGATCAATGATTCTTTCTCATCCTTGATGTTTCTATCTCTCTCTCCCTCTCCCTTCCTCTCTGAAATCAATAAAAAAAGTTTAAAACATAAAAAAATACTTTTTCCTTCTTTAAAAAAAAAATTTTTTTTTTCAGAGAAAGGAAGGGAGATCAGCTGGCTCCTGCATGTCCCCCACCAGCGATGGAGCCCAGAACCTGGGCATGTGCCCTGACCGGAAATTGATCCAGTGACTTCTCGGTGCATGGGACAAAGCTCAACCAACTGAGCCACATCAGCCAGGGACTGACCATTCTTATAGATCTTACTGGGGAGGTGGGGAGGCGGGGGGCACCAGCCTGGGATCGTGCCTTCGGAATTCAAACCAGGGCATAAGTTCTTTAATTTCAGATGCCCCAGCAGTCCCAGCTTTCTAATAAACCCGCCCGGCTTTTCTTTCCTCTCTTTTCACCTGGCTCCTTTCCGCTCCCAGCTCCTGCTCCCCACGGTGACCCTATTGGAGCTGCGGGCTGGTTCTCAGCCTTTTCCTGCTTGAAAGCTGCGCGCGGGGCAGGGCAGGCAGCCAAGCCAGGCTAGGGAGGCTGCTCTTCCCCAAGAAGCGGTGCTAGCGCGCACCCTGGTGGAAGACCGAGGAACTGCAGGCGCTCGGTTCCAGCTCCGCCCCGGGGGGCAAGGCCTTCCAGGTCACCTGGGAACCTCGGTCCAACGGGCAGACCTGCCCCTAAATGGAGGCACTGGCTCCCGGAACTGAGCTGAGGATCTAGCAGGGAGAGAGGGTGAGGAGCACACATCACTGGGAAGCCAGAAGGGGGGGACGGAAGAGGGCTGTGGGACCCTTGGAGAGGCGCAGGGCAACAAGGGAGATGGGCCAGGACTCTCAGAAGGGCAGGGCCCGAGGAGCGCGCTGGCCTGCCGATTCCTGAGCCTGGAGCTGGGGAGAGAGTGGGTGCCCCCGGGTCACATTGCACATGGACTGTGCGCGGGGTGCGGGGTGTCCAGAACCCGCCTGCACTGCCTTCCCTGCGTGTCTGTTTTCACGTGTGGGGAGAGGGGCTCCCTAGCACTGATTCCAGGCTGGGATAGTGGAGACACGAGGGGCACACTCGTCTCCCTCTCTCCCCAGATGGCATCGTGGAGCCCTGACGCCCCATGTTCCTGTGACTGCTTTGTCTCGGTGCCCCCGGCCTCGGCCATCCCAGCTGTCATCTTTGCCAAGAACTCAGACCGACCCCGGGATGAGGTGCAGGAGGTGGTGTTTGTCCCGGCGGGCACTCATGCCCCTGGCAGCCGGCTCCAGGTGGGTTAGGCCTCTGGGGTGCCGGGGGGTGGCGGAGGCAGGCCTTCTTCTGAGTCAAGACCTTCCTCCTCTCTGCTCCCCACGCCTGGGAGGCCTCCAGCCTGGACTTAGCCTATTAGTTAACCTCTGTCGTCCTCAATTTCCTCCTCTGTAAAATGGGAATAATAAGGCCTTCGGCTAAGGCAGTGGTTCTCAACCTTCCTAATGCCGCGACCCTTTAATACAGTTCCTCATGTGGTGGTGACCCCCAACCACAAAATTATTCTCGTTGCTACTTCATCACTGTAATATTGCTACTGTTATGAATCGTCATGTAAATATCTGATATGCAGGATGGTCTTAGGCGACCCCTGTGAAAGGGTCGTTCGACTGCCAAAGGGGTCGCGACCCACAGGTTGAGAACCGCTGCTCTAAGGGCTGTGGAAGGTGACTGCCACTTGGTAGGAACCTTCCCCTTTCTGATCGGACTCTCCCTCTCTCCGCCCCCCCTCCCCCCCCCCGCCTGCAGTGCACCTACATCGAGGTGGAGCAGGTGGCGAAGACCCACGCTGTGATCCTCAGCCGCCCTTCCTGGCTGTGGGGGGCGGAGATGGGCGCCAACGAGCATGGCGTCTGCATTGGCAACGAGGCCGTGTGGACCAAGGAGCCAGTTGGGGAGGGGGAGGCCCTGCTGGGCATGGATCTCCTCAGGTGAGGCCCCCGCCCTTCCTCGTCCCCTCAACACACCAGAAGTCTGGGGACCGAGGACTGCCCCGGCCTTCCTCCCCTCCTCCGAGCCTGGTCCACAAAGGGCCCCTTCCTTTCTGCGTCACCACCAGGCCACCGCCCTGCCCCTCCCTCCCCTGGCCCCATCTCCACATCTGGTTGGAGGCTCTCCCAGGTGGCCGCCTCTGGGCCTCCCCTGGCCCAGAATCAATAGAGGCTTAATGTCTTTCTAATGAAATCTCATCCCGATTTATTAACCCAATGAAAGGGGAGCAGCTCTGATTGAAGAGGAGGTGGGCTCAGGGCACTTCTCTGAGACTGTGTGTTGGGCCTGTGTGTGGGGTGTCAGAGACAGCCTGACAACCACTGGCATCGCTGCAGTGTTGGCAGGTTTTCTAGGGGACTCGGGCCTGACACCAAACCTCCCTGGGCCTCTTTTGTCCCCTGGAGCTCCCGCCACCAGCCAAGGTGCCCCATCACCCTCCTGTCCCCTGGAGCTTCCGCCACCTTTCACCCTCCTGCCCCCCCCCCC
>NW_006298628.1:3383604-3383931 GCF_000327345.1 Myotis davidii
TCAGAGGTGACACGCGAACTCATTTTTTTGGTTGATTTTTCTTTGTTCAATGGCATTTAAATATATAAAATAAATATCAAAAATATGTCTTTGTTTTACTATGGTTGCAAAGATCAAAAAATTTCTATACGTGACACAGCACCAGAGTTAAGTTAGGATTTTTCAAAATGCTGACACGCCGAGCTCAAAAGGTTCGCCATCGCTGCAGTAGGTGCTCAATCATGAACGACCCCCCCGCCCCTTCTCCCCACAGAGGGCGCCCGCAACATCTCCAACCAGCTGAGCATCGGCACCGACATCTCAGCCGAACACCCGGCGCTCCGGGCC
>NW_006298628.1:3384190-3386731 GCF_000327345.1 Myotis davidii
GCTGCCAGCCTCTCCCCGGTCCTGTCCCCGTAGCTTTGCGGGCCCCTGACCCTGTCCCGCTTGGCAGGGGGCATCACGGCCGAGGCGATGATGGGCATCCTCAGGGACCAGCAGAGGGGCATCTGCATGGACTCCGGGGGCTTCCGCACCACGGCCAGCATGGTGTCCGTCCTGCCGCGGGGCCCCAGAGGCGGGGTCTGCGGGGCAGGGGTCGCGAGGGACGTAGATGGCCGTCCTCCATCCCTCCATCTGCGCCCCCTCAGGTCCGTGTTCAAACCTTTCATCTTCGGGGCGGGGGCGGCCCAGGCCCCCCAGGTGCTGTCCCCCACCTTTGGAGCACAGGACCCCGTCCGGACCGCGCCCCGCTTCCAGACTCGGGTGGATCGCCGGCACGCTCTCTACCGCGGACACCAGGAGGCCCTGGGGCTGATGGAGCGGGAGAAGGTGACCCCAGGGAGCAGGGCCTCTTGGGGGGACCGCTCATGGCCCCCACGCCCCGCTGGGTTCTGGGAATATGGGGGGGCTGGGAGTGGAGAGGCTCCAGGCTGGGGAGAGGGCTCTCTCCCTTCAGAGCCAGCTGCCCAGGAGCATGTGGGGTCCTTTGTCCCTTCCTCCCGCTGGGAGACCAAAGAGGACATGTCCCCCTTCATGGGGGGCGAAGCCTGCACTGGGACTCATCTCTGCCTCTCCCGGCAGGACCTGGGGCAGCAGCTGCGGCAGAAGCAGCGGGATCTGGAGCAGGAAGGCCTGGAGGCTGTGAGGGGGCTGCTGGCCGGGGCGGGGGCCCCACCCCCCCAGGAGCTGGGTGGCCTCTTCCAGGCCTTTGTGGAGAGGGAGAGCCAGGTGTACGCCTGAGCGCCACAGCTCCTCCTGGCCTGGCCTGGGGCGCGGGGCTGGGGGTGGGCCTGGACCCCAGGGGCAGTGGGATCTGAGCAGGTCCTTCACGCCCCTTGTTCCGACTGGCTGGCTCAGCCTCGTCTTCATAAATATGTTTTATTTCTTATGTGTTTTGCTGATTTTCCCTCGAGCTGCCCCCAGTGACGTGAACACGTTCAGGGCCTGGAGACACTTTATTGGGACAGGCTCCCGCCACAGGGGGGCTCTGGGAGGGGGTCTCCCCTTGTTCTCCCCCAGCCCTCCTTCCCATGGCTTCGCCGACAGCCGAGGGCTGTACTTCACTTCTTGATTCTCCTGGTCATGGTTTTGGTTGTGCTGGGGGCCCCAGCCAGGGCGGTCTTGGGGGCTGCAGCTGCTCTGACCCCCCTCCTTGCCTGCAGGGTGCTTTGGGGGCCCCTGGAAACCAGGGGGCACAGCTTCTTGGTGGCAGAGGAGGCTTGTGGCAAGAAGGCAGGCTCCGGGGGTGGCTCCTTCCCCTGCTGGGGGGTGACAGCGGAGGGGCGGTCCCCATCCATGGGCCTCCCGGGCAGCTGGGGCAGCTCCGTGAGGACGGGCTGGGTCTCTAGCCTCAGCTGGTGCTCCACCTGGGCTGCCTGCTGCCTGTGCGCCTGGTGCCTGCTCCTGTCCTGCTCCAGCTCCTGGAGGAAGCCTGTGAGGGCCAGGACGGGGTGTCGGATGCAGCTGCCAAACAATTTTCTACCCACCCTCCCCGTCCCACAGCAATGTATGAGAATTTCAGGTGTTCCACATTTTCATCAACATGTAGTGTCGTCAGCTTCCTGAATCTAACCGTTCTAGTGGGTATGTGGTGATATTTCTTGGTGATTTAAACTTCCATTCTCTCATCCTGGCCAGTGTGGCTCAGTGAATTGGAGTGTCCTGTACATCGAAAGGTTGTGGGTTCCGCCAGAACCGGTTTGGCTCAGTGGATAGAGCGTCGGCCTGCAAACTCAAGGGGCCTGGGGTCCAGGAGGCCGTGCACGTGATCACAGGCTTGCTGGAGCGCTACGGGCAGGGGGGCAGCTGCCGGGAGGACCCCACGCCATTCTGCTACCACAACACCTTCCTGCTGGCTGACAGAACCGAGGCCTGGGTGCTGGAGACGGCGGGGCAGCTGTGGGCCGCACAGAGGATCCAGGGTGAGGGGCTGGTGCTGGGGCCTGCCTTTACCAGCCTTGGGAGGGGGTGGGAGAGGTGGTGGCTGCAGGGAAGGGCCGATCCAGGTGCAGGCCTCTCAGGTGGCGGGGTTAAGTCCTCTTGTGCTCCAGCCTGCTGCTTCCTCCGAGGAGCCTTCCTGGACTCCCTGCTGGCCAGGTTTCCCCCTTATATCAGGTTTCCCTCTGGCTGACCTGGGGAGGGTGCCTCTTCATCACACTCACCACAGATGGCAGACTCACAGTTCTTTCTGTGATTGTTCTGTCTCCCTCTTCACCCCTGTTCTCAGCACCCAGCCGAGCCCCTGGCACAGAGTAGGACTCAGCGATGGCGAACCTGTGACACACGTGTCAGAGGTGACACGCGAACTCATTTTTTTGGTTGATTTTTCTTTGTTCAATGGCATTTAAATATATAAAATAAATATCAAAAATATGTCTTTGTTTTACTATGGTTGCAAAGATCAAAAAATTTCTATACGTGACACAG
>NW_006298628.1:3388188-3392000 GCF_000327345.1 Myotis davidii
GGTCTCTGGCTGATCTGAGCAAACTGCCATTCCCAAGAGGGAGGAGCCTGAGGCTGGGGTGGGGGTAGGGTGTCACCTGTGTGCCCAGGCTGACATCTGGCCCTGGCTGTACTGTCCTCTGGCCCAGATGCTGAGCTGGGCCTGGGGGTACTTTCCCAGCCCCCCCAGGGCGGGAGTGAGCTCTGGGGAGGCTGCAAGCCTTGGGAAGCAGGGTCACCTCGCTCTGCGCGGAATCTGAGCAAACTGCCATTCCCAACAGGGAGGAGCCTGAGGCTGGGGTGGGGGTAGGGTGTCACCTGTGTGCCCAGGCTGACATCTGGCCCTGGCTGTACTGTCCTCTGGCCCAGATGCTGAGCTGGGCCTGGGGGTACTTTCCCAGACCCCCCAGGGCGGGAGTGAGCTCTGGGGAGGCTGCAAGCCTTGGGAAGCAGGGTCACCTCGCTCTGCGCGGAACGGGCCACTCAGCTCTGGGAACTCTTCATCCGAGGCTTTGTCCTCCTCATCCGAGTTCCAGCGCTCCGACACGGGCTGCCTGTCCAGGTCCATGAGCAGGGGCAGGGCTCCTGTCACCTGCTTCCTGCAGGGCAGCAGGCAGAGGCTAGGCTGGAGGGCACCCCTGCTTGTGGAGCCTGGGACACTGCGCACAGAGCACCAGCACCCACACCGGGTAGGATGGTGGCTCAGGAGCACGAAGTCCCCAGATTGCTAAGGGCTGGTTTTCTGTGGCGTGATGGGGGTGAAAGGGAAAAAGGGGCCGACTTGAGCTGGGGCGGGGGAGGAGAAGGGACCACGGGCCAGACTCTAGATGTGCAGGCTGAGAGGGGGCCCACATGGAGTTAGTAGGAGGAGCTCAGCTGTCACCCTTCTTTTCACCTTCAGTTGCCCTCACCTGTAGCCATCCTGGTTGGTGCAGCTGTTCCCAATCAGGTTGAGGATGAGAATGCTCTGGGGGAATTCATCTGCCCGAACCAAAGTGGGGGAATGAGGTTCTCATACCCACCTCCCAGCCCAAAGCCACTGCCTCTCTGCACAGCCCGACCCCTGGAGGGTGTGCAGTCAATGCAGGCACAGGGAGATGGGGCAGGGAGGAGGGAGGGCCCCGCATAGGACCTATTTCATCCCCGCACGGGACTTATTTCATGAGCCAGGATGAGGGCATCCTACCCAGCTCCAGTTTTGCTATCAAGTTCTCCGAAAGGTCCAGAAACTGGAGGTATGGGAGGTCACGGAGGTTCTCCACCTGCCGGATTCGGTTTCCTGCCAGAGACAGGAAGCTGCAGGGGGAGGGAGGGGTTCAGAGAAAGAGCTGAATTACAGAACAGCTGCAGGAGAGGAGAGGGCCTGAGGTGCTCCGGCCCCAGGCTAGGCAGCCGGACGACAAGTGGGGACACATGGCCTTTTGGGGTGAGGGAAACAGAGCCAGGCTTGCTGGGTCCTCGGCTGACAAGAAGCCAAGGCTTGGCGAGATCTGAGCCAGTTCTTTGGGGATGTTCCCAGGTTTCCTCCCCTTCACCCTCCCCCTTCTTTGTTCCCCACCCCACCCCCACCTGAGCCCTGGCACCCCATACCGTAAGGAGGGGACACAGGCCAGGTTCTCAATTCGCTGGATCTTATTCTGCAGGAAGAAACCAAGGTGGGGAACCAACCTGAGGTCAGCTGGGTGAGGGACCCTTTAAAGGGACACAACCCCAGGACCATGCTGACTCTTGCAACTGGAGATCTGGCAACTGGGAACGCTGATGACCCCGTCACTGAGCTGTCTGTCACAACCTTGGGATGACTTGCTTTCTCAAGGCGGACGGTTCAGGGTGTAAATTTGGGGCTGGCTAAAAGTGATTAGCGTATACCCTGCTCACCCCACAACCAAAGAGTGACCTGGAATCAGAGAAGGAAACCAGGGGGACTCGGGGAGATGGAGAGGGTCTTGGTGGGGGCTTGCATATATGCAGAGAGCAACGAACATATCTTACTTTGACTGGCATGGTTTCTGTGGGAAAGGTTCAGGGAGCTGGATATATTCAATCTGGGGGAGGCTGAAGGTCAACCCCCGCCCCCCAGCCTTCAAGTTTCTGAAGGACACAGAGGAATCTTCTTGGCTCCTTCCTCTTCTTCAAAACAGAAAAAGAGCTTGAGCTATATAACATGAGAGATCTAGGGTAGACACGGAGAGGAACTAGAGCAGGAGACGTGTCTGACAAAAAAACGGATTCAAGAACACACTCAAGATCTCTTTTGGGAGGACTGGTCTTTCCATCCAGGAGACTGCTTCAACTGGGAGCGGTTTCAATGAAGGTCTGCCTGCCTGAACTCCAGGGAGTGGGCAAGGCGACCTGGTTGGCTCCTTTCAGATCAAACAGACCTGGTCCACAGGAAGCAAGTGGAGAGGAAGGAGAGAGGGCAAGAAGTTACCGCCTGCAGGTAGAGGCTGTGAAGGTTCTGGAGGCCCTCTAGATTCTTGATAGTGGTGATCCCCTCCCGGTCCAGGCGGACAGTCTGTAGTTCAGCAATCGTGTGGAACCTGGGAGAGCAGTCAGGGGGGTGGTGTAACAGAGTGACACTTCTGTGGTCTCTGAGCAGGGAAGATGGGGGCGGGGGGAATCGATTTTTAAGGAGGAGTGGATGGCTAAGTGACATATGCGTAGGAATTAGCCAAGAAGGTGAGACGGGGGTGAGGAGAAAGCATTTCAAACAGAAGGAATGGTATGTGCTTATTCAGCCTTTCTCAAACTTGAATGTGCCCGTAAATCCCCTGGGGGTCTTGTTAAAAAATGCAGATTCTCATTCAGTAGGCCTGGGGTGGGGCGGAGATTTTTCATTTCTAACAAGCGCCCAGGGGATGTGAGTGTGGCTGCCCCCCCCTCCTCCGCTCCCCAGCATCAGACCACTCTTAGTAGTAAGGCACTGAGGTGTGAGAACATGGGGTCTTTGAGGAATTGCACACCTGTAGAGAGTGGCAAGAAAGAAGGCTGGATGGGCAGCAGAGGTCAATTCATGCTAAGGTGTTTAGATTTTATTTTGGAAGATTATATCATGGAGGGACTGATCAGAATTCTCGTTTAAAAGGATCACTGTGGCAACAGTAGGAGGAGCCTGGACTGGGGTCATGGGAGACTAATTAGGGGTTTGAGAGGTGATGACAGCTTTATCTAAGGCAGCTGAGTGGGAAAGAAATAGAATGATTCTGAAGGAGAGGAAATCAATTGGACATTACCACTGACTGAATGTGTGGAGTAAGAGAGTGACAGAGATTAGCTGACAAGTCAGTACAGCTCAAGGGACTGGTCATCCTGGGGATTTCAATACTATTCCAGCACCCTTATCTCTCCCTGCACTCACATCCTCTCTGACAGATCCTCATCCTCAGGGAAGGTCAAGTTCCTCTTAGTGATAAGGGCTTCAGTAATGCACACTTCCCCTTTCTCTGGACTCTCGGCAAACTGAGCTGTGAAAAGATCGGTTCCATTGTTACAATTCCTTATTCTCGGAGGCCTGACCCTACTGTTATCCCACTGTTCTACCTACCACCCACCTCCCTACTCACCTCCAGGCATGATCTAAAGGCTGCTGGCCTGGGGCGGATTGGAACGAAGCGCAGAGTTAGGATAGCCCTTGGGGAGGGCGGGATCCAGGGTGGTATGAAGAGAGAGAAGCTCAGAGACTTGGGGGACAAGGGAAAGGGGTTGATTCAGGGCAAATTACTGAAGTGGGACAGAAGACAAAAGGAAATCGAAGTGGAGGGTCTGGAGTTTGCGGGTTGTAGAGGGGTTTTGCTGGCCGAAAACTCTGGGAGGTTACTGCGTGCGGATGCAGAG
>NW_006298628.1:3392074-3392532 GCF_000327345.1 Myotis davidii
GGAGGGGAGGGAGGGGGAGGGCTCGCGGCGCAGGCGGGTTACTGCTCCAGCCGGCGGATCCTCCCACGGCTTCCGGCCCCAGGTATCCCACAATCCTTCGCTCTTTCCGTTTCACTCGGCTCCCGTCCGTTCCTCCGAAGGCAATGGCTGCGGCCGTGGCTGGGATTCTGCGAGGCGGCCTCCTGCCCCAGGCGGGTAAGGAGCGGCCCCGGCCCTCACGGCGTGTTAGGGCCGGTGCTCTCTGATCCCCGTCTCCCCTCCTCTGCTGCTGGTCCCCCCCGTAACCTCTGACTTCAGGCAGCTCCCGGGGACCCCCCCAGCTGGCTCGCCCGCCTCCTTCCCCAATTTCCCGAGGCTCCAGATTCCTGTAATGACCGCAAACAGCGACAGCGGCCGCCAGGCCACAGCATTGATTGTCTCCGCCCCCTGCATCTTCGGGTTCCCGTGATCCATCACCT
>NW_006298628.1:3392582-3393775 GCF_000327345.1 Myotis davidii
TGACCACCCCGTCCCAACCTTGGCATTACGTCTTCTTAAGATCTCGGCCTAAATGTCACTTCCTTAAGCCTGCCCGTACCACCCTCTGCAAAGCAGGCTTCCCCTGTTAAATCTGTCCCTTGCACCCTCTCTTTGGCCCTGTAGTTTTTATTTATTTGTCTCTCTATTAGACTTTACAGAACCACCCGAAGCAACAGGTGTCATAATGCCTGACATTCTTAGGCATGCCGTAGGTATTTGATAAATGACTTTGAGCACACTCAATAGGCCTTGGCACAGTGAAAATGCTTTACATGGTGTTATTTAAATCGTAAAGCACCCGATGAAAAAGCATTCTCATCCCCTCTTTACCTACGATGAAACCAGTCCTGTTTAGACCAGTCAAGTGACTGATCAAGGTCACAGCTTGAGTGGCAGAAGAAAGATTAAAATCTGGTTGCATCTGGGTCCAGAGCCTGTGCTCTTGATAGTTAGATGTGTGGTCCCTGGCAAATATTCCTCTCACCCCAAGAACTCTCCGTGCTCTCTGACTGTTAGAGCGACCTTCTGGTTGAACCTTTCCCTGCGATCTCATCCCAGTCTTAGGAAGGGCTGATAGGGGAAGCTCTAGCCTGAATTCTTTTTTTTTTTTTAAATATTTTTTATTGATTTTTTTACAGAGAGGAAGGGAGAGGGATAGAGAGTTAGAAACATCGATGAGAGAGAAACATCGATCAGCTGCCTCCTGCACATCTCCCACTGGGATGTGCCGGCAACCCAGGTACATGCCCTTGACCGGAATCGAACCTGGGACCTTTCAGTCCGCAGGCCGACGCTCTATCCACTGAGCCAAACCGTTACAGAGAGGAAGGATTCTTTTATTGGGGATGAAGGGGTCACTTGGACTCAGTACTTTCGAGTAGTTCCCTTGTCTTCTGAGGGGTGCTCTCCGGCGATGCCTGCCAACAGGACGAGCAGAGGGAATGGAGACTTGTTTGGGGGAGCTCTGAGGGCAGTGTAACTTTCCCCATCTCTTGCTTGAAATCATGGGAGAAGGCCTTCAGAGCAGTGGTCTTCACCCTTCAGCACGCATCACCTGGAGGGCTTCTTCAGACATCGCGGGCTCCACAGATGCAGTAGGTCTAAATGGGGCCTGAGGACTGGTATTTCCGAGAAGTGCTGCTGATGTTGGTTGGTGCTCAAAATACTTTCTC
>NW_006298628.1:3393864-3399359 GCF_000327345.1 Myotis davidii
CATAAAAGTGCTGGAAAATAATAACTAAGTACTGGAGAAATGGGAGCCTCAAAGGATCAAGCAACTGAACTGAGGTCCGCCATTAGGAGGGAAGGTTTGGGGATTCAGGATTTTTAGCGGGAAATTCTTCATCCCACTTTGGCGCTAGGTTCAGCTCTGGGAGCCGTGGTCCTCTCTGCCCCGGGGGTGGCCCCTTTCTCCACCCGGGGCAGCCTGAGGCCTCCAAGAGGCAGCAGCTCACTGCACGGCTGCTTCCCCTTCCAGGCCGGCTGCCCACCCTCCAGACGGTCCGCCATGGCTCCAAGGCTGTGACCCGCCACTGGCGCGTGATGCACTTTGAGCGGCAGAAACTGATGGCTGTGACTAAGTATATCCCCCCGAAACCCGCCATCAATCCGCGGTGCCTGACACCTCCTCCCAAGCGCATCCAGGAGGTAAGACAACTGGGCATGTCACTGGGCGGTGGTGTGGAGGTGAAAGTGGTCTTATATCCGCGACCATAGCGACGTGGGGTTCCAAGACACAGTCATCCACACCATTACTTCCTCGCTTTGGCCATGGCCCAGATGCTTTAAAGTGAAATGGCCACTTGATTTGGCTTTGGCCCTTTGGCCTCTGTGGATTGGACGGGTCTCCTGAACTTCCCTCATTCCCAGCTCCATGCTGTCCAAGTGTGTGGTGGCGGCGGCGGGGTAGTTGGGGAGAGCATCTCTGTCCTGTCTTGAAGGACTTGAAGCCTTTATGTTTTCCTAGAAGAATGATAGAGGTTTTCTGTTTTTAAAAAGAACAAAGACCAGTGGGTGAGTTTGACTCTCGTGCCCTTGAAATGAGGTCAGTGTGACTGAGGATCTGAATTTTTTTTAAAATATATTTTATTGGTTTTTTACAGAGAGGAAGGGAGAGAGATAGAGAGTTAGAAACATTGATGAGAGAGAAACATCGATTAGCTGCCTCCTGCACATCTCCCACTGGGGATGTGCCCGCAACCCAGGTACATGCCCTTAACCGGAATCGAACCTGGGACCTTTCAATCCGCAGGCCGACGCTCCATCCACTGAGCCAAACCGGTTTCAGCCTGAATTTTTAATTGTATTTAATTTTAATTAGTTTAAATAGAAATAGCCACATTTGACTAGTGCAGTGATCGCGAACCTATGACACACGTGTCGGAGGTGACACGTGAACTCATTTTTTTGGTTGATTTTTCTTTGTTAAATGGCATTTAAATATATAAAATAAATATCAAAAATATACGTCTTTGTTTTACTATGGTTGCAGATATCAAAAAATTTCTAGATGTGACACGGCACCAGAGTTAAGTTAGGGTTTTTCAAAATGCTGACACGCTGAGCTCAAAAGGTTCGCCATCACTGGATTAGTGGCTGCTGTATTCTGCCGGGCCAATCTAGAATCTAGATTTAGTACAGTAGTGAATCTTCCATTATTTTGCCTTACATGTATTAACATTTTCATGGAATTCTGCAAACAGCACCATGACTTCTAGGTCAGATAACGTTGACCGGGTCAGACTGCTGACCAGATCGGGGGAATCAGTTCTCAGGTTGGAAAAACACTGCTCTATTGACCGATCCTCTGATGAAAATGAAAGGATAGAATGGGAGGTGGAGCATGTCTCTGGGAGTCAGGGGCCCAACTATCCTGCCTGTACCCGATCTTTCCCCGCATTTGGACCCTGTGGGAAGCCCAGCACTCATCCCTGCGGGAGCCGATGGGGGACAGAGAAGAAGCAGCTTATGTCCCCCTGGCTGTCCCTTCCTGATTTTAGGAGACAGGCCTCATCCGGCTCCTGCGTCGGGAGGTAGCAGCAGTTTTCCAAAACAACCGAATGATAGCCATCTGCCAGAATGTGCCTATGGGTGCGGAGGACAAGCTGTTTATGCAACACCGGCTGCGGAAACACAATATCTTGGTTAAGGCCTTCCCTAACCAGGTAGGGAGCCGCCTACCCATGGACCCTGCCCGTGTTCCCCTTCCCCTGCCCACACAGACCCAGCACCTCTCCCCAGGGGGCACTTCCGACTCCTCCCCTCCATAGCAGCTCTCTCTTCTGGTGCCTACACTGCGATTAGGGGCTGAGGAGACCCTCTGGTTTCGCCCTTAACTGATGTGGCCTGGGGCCAAGGTGGGCAGCTCTTCCTCCCACTCGTCCCCAGTGAACCCTTCTCTCCTGCTGTTCCAGATCCTGAAGCCCTTCCTGGAGGATTCCAAGTACCGAAACCTGCTGCCCCTTTTTGTGGGGCACAACCTGCTGCTGGTCAGCAAAGAGCCCAAAGTCAAGGAGATGGTGCGAATCTTGAAGGGTGTGCCCTTCCTGCCACTGTTAGGTGAGCAGGCTCCCCTGCCTGTGGGGGTGGGGCGAAGGGAGCGGGTGCTGCAGCCGCCTAGTGCCAGCTGCTGGGCATGAGTGCGTGAGACCGTGGACATCTTTGGAGAAGACATCCTCTCACAGATGGGGCCTCAGCAGCACCATTTGTGGAGGGCTGCCTGTGTCTTCTAACACCTGTGTTGGCTCCCTGCCTGCATCGCTTATGCATGGGGGAAGGTTAGGAAAGGCAGAGAGGCCTCTACTGGGGGAGGAAGTTCAGACGCCTTGAGTCTTTACTAGGTGCTAAAGCCCACAAAGGTAATTAAAACAAATAGCCCAAGTATAGGGTGTGAGGAACAGGCAGCAACTTTTCCCAGACTCCCCTGGTACTAAGAATCCCTAGAGGTACTGTTTCTATATAGGATACTGATTTCACAGGTCTCTGTGGGAAGGGGCAGGAATCAGTTTATAACCCCCCCCCCACACACACACACACACACACCATGGTTCTTCAAGAAAGTTTAGGGAACAGTGACTTAGTGGGGGTCGGACCAGGTGGATGATTTATGTAAGGATTTTCTAGAGAAGAGTTAGGAAGGAGGCTAGGGGATCCATCCCAAACACAGTGTGAGGGGTGGGGCACAAGTGGGAGCCAGATGGGAGGTGGAGAAGGGAAATGGAGAGCAATTCCTAGGGTTGGCATGTTGTTTCGGAGAGGAAAGGCATTGTGGGGAGCCCCCTGACCCTGTGTTTTTCCAGGTGGCTGCGTTGATGACACAATCCTCAGCAGGCAGGGCTTCATCAACTACTCCAAGCTGCCCAGCCTGGCCCTGGTGCAGGGGGAGCTGGTAGGAGGGCTCACGCTCCTCATGGCCCAGACCCACGCCCTGCTTCAGCACCAGCCCCTCCACCTGACAGCCCTGTTGGATCAGTATGTCAGACAGCAGCATGAGCGGGACTCTGTCAAGCCAGCCACTGGGCAGCCCGGTCCTCCCGACTCTGTTCCGGACTCATAGCCGCCCGCCCGTAAACACACCTGCCCACTGTCCGTGCTGTCCTTGGGAACGTGGGTGAACTCGGGGTGGGATGGCATGGGTTCCCTGGCTTCTACCGACGACGACCTCCTCGATGAAGGATTTCATTTCAGAACGGAGGCTTTTAATCGCCATCTTTGTCCTTCGTTTCTCCAACCTGCGGCCTGACAAGAGCCGAGTGTCAGCTCCAGGCTCAAGGCAGCGCGGCTGGGCAGAGGAGGATACTGCCCCCTGCCCCCTGTTCACTGTCCCTTGGACGTGCCTCCCAGCCTGACCCTCGCTGTCAGCAGCTCAGCTGAGTAGTTGTTCTAAGAATGGGTTCTGTGCAGAGCCTGCTGCCAGGCTGCATGCTGACCCTTCTAGGTGTGAGTTCTCATTCCTGGGGCAGAGAAGGTACAGCGCCCGCCCCAGGTCATGCGGCTGGTAAGTGGCAGAACAGGACTGGAACCAGGCTCTCTGCTCTGAGACGTGCTCTGGATTCTAGAGCTCCCTCAGTGAGGTCCCGGGGGGGCTTGGATGCGAATTCTCCATCCGCGGGTGTGCCGTGTTGTGGAAAGGCTGGGAACACTGCTTTATGACAAAAATAAATGCATTTTACTTAGTCTGTTTTGCTGTTTACAAACTTACCTTCCTGTCCACTTGTCCTCAGGCTCATCTCTGACTCTCACTTCCCTTCCTAGAAAACCCTTCCTCTCCCGCGTCCACGCCTGTTACTTCCCTGTCCCCACACCCACAGGTGGCATCCCCACAGGCTTGTCGTTGGGAGGCAGCCACCAGCTCTGCCCAGCAGTTACCATGTCTCAGGTGGTCCTGAGCAAAGGAGCTGGGGGGCAACCAGCATTCTGCGAAGATGAGAGGCTTTGGGGGCTCTTAAGTAGAAGGTGTCATCCAAGTCCTGGGGAACAAAAGTGCCTAATGAGAGAGGATGTTTAACTAGAAGCCGACCCTTGCCCTTGGCGCATGCGCTGGGTGGACGCAGGGTGCGTGGGGAGAGTGGCCGTTGAGCATTCCTCTTGGACTTGGAGCCGCGCCCGGCTCCCCGGGGGCCTGGGCGGGCACCACGCTGGCAGCGGCGCTCTACAGCAGCCTCTCTGTGGCCTGGTCTGGGACCAACTGCCCAGAGCCCAGCTCTGCCCGGACACCCAGGATGCCCAGTCAATGTGAAATGTATTAAAAGGCCCTTGAGGCTCCCGGGTGCCAGCGCTGGTCTGCACAGTCCTGCCCCGACTCCCAGAGCCAAGGTGCAACAGCGCCCTCCTGGGGCGGGGAGCTGTGCTGAGGCTCTGAATGGTGGGCGAGCAGGCTCCTGAGAGGGGTAACCACGAGGGGTCAGCCAAGGCCCTGTGGGCACCAGGTGGGGGGGGAAGTGGCCTAAAGCATTTCTCCCCACATTGCATCCTTGACCTGCTGGCGGAGCCTGAGGCCCCACCATTAAAAACCCACTTTCCAGAAAGAGGCTTCGCTGCACTTACGGCTGTCAGTCAGTCTCACATTCATTTCAGTGGCGTTGAGACCTTTCTCAAGAGCTGATTTTTAATTAGATTTGAGCACTCCAGCAGGGCAGGGGTGCTCAGAGGGAGGGGACTCAAGTGGGCTCCAGCCAGCCCTTAACGGCCAGCTGGTCCCCGCCCCTGCCCTGCTCCTGGTGCAGGGACAGCCGGCTGCGGGCTGTGTCTCCCTGCAGAGGCACTTGGAGTCCCCCACCCCATGGGGCCAGTGGCAGCCTCTGGGGGGCCATCCGCTGGCTCCTTTGAGCCCTGACTGCCCTGCTGATGGCGCTCTTGGCTCTGTCTACAAGGGGCATCCCTCCCTCCCCATCAACCCGATACCCTCGCTGGCTCCAAACTTTGCAATCTATTTTCGGATGTAAAACGAGAGGCAGGAGTTAATAATAATAATAAAAAAAATGGACGTGGGTACTAACAGGTCAAGGCCAACGCGAGTCTGAGTAAACCCTTTCCCACCACTGGCGATGGCCAGCAGCTCCCCAGTCCTCTAATCCCTTGGAGCTGTGCCCAGTGGGGTCCCTGCCCCTGCCCCCAGGCCTCAGCTCTGGGGAGTCGCTCAGCCCTGAGTCCTCCCGGGAGCAGGGGGGCAGAGCTGAGCAGCTGCCCAGAGCTTGGCGGGAGGAAGGG
>NW_006298628.1:3399439-3405960 GCF_000327345.1 Myotis davidii
CCTCTGTCTCCTTCCTTCCTGGTTCCTGCAGCAGCCGGTGCCACTTGGCTCCATGAGGAGGGAGCGGGCGACTTGGAGACGGTGACTCAGAGGCAGAGCTGCGTGCGGGCCAAGCAGCACTGGCGCCCATGGACCCTGCGGTAAGGGGCCGCGTCAGCTGACCTGCCTCCCACCTGCAGCTGGCCGGTCTGCCCCTCCGGAGAAGGGGACTGGCATGGAGGCGGAGACGGGCACGCTCACCTGATTCACCTCGACCCCACACCCTCTAATGACAGCGCCTTCCCCTCCGGCCGCCAGCAGTGCGGGGCCAGGATCCCACGGGGCCAGGCAAAGGGCACAGGGACACCCCAACACTGGGAGAGTTTGGGAACTTTCAATGGCTGAATGCGGGAATTTCTCCCCGGGTCAGCCTCTGGCAGCCTGGGCCCCTCTGCCCCCACCTCCCGGTCGCCCCTGCCCCAGTCACCCCTGCCCCGGCCACCCTGGCCCTACCTGTCCCCGTTCCCTGTTGCCTCAACTCCTCAGGTGCTTACAGGCTCACAGAAGGTCTGAGCTGTTTCCCCAGCCTCGGGCCAACCGTGCCCCTCCAGTCCCCTCCCCCGTCTCACACACACACACAGCCTCATGCATTATTGATCTCCCGGTGCAGCCAGGGTGGCCTGAGCTGGTGCCAAGGGCGCCAGTGGGCACCGCTGCGGGGACCTGTGCGGACCTCGGCACGCCCTTGGCCAGCTCTTCTCCGCCCCCCACTTCCTCCTCATCTCCATCCGCTCGGTCCCCTGCTCTCTGGGTGGGTGGTGCTTGTCAGGACCCCCAAGGACTGGGGTGATAGTGGATGGAGAGGCTTTGGGGGACGCTGAGCATCTGAGGTGGGCATCCTAGGGGGCAGTTGGAGAGGAAGAGGCACAGGAAACAATGGGGGCTGTCTCGGGCCTCAGTTTCCCCATGCAGAAAATGGGAGCCCAAGAACTAGAGGATATGGGGACCAGTTAGTGGGGAACTGGGGTGAAGGGGTTGGGGACTCTGCGTTGGGGAGGAGGTGATGGTAGAGGAGTCTCCCAGCCATGGTGGTGGCGGTGCGGGGTCCTGGAGGAGGAGGAGCTGGCTGAGATCTTGCTTGTCTAGGCTCTGAACTCCTCTGGCCTTTTTTGGAGCCTCTTCCTCCACTCCTCTGCCTCACTCCCATCCTCCCAAGGAAGCCTTCAGAGAAAGCACCCAGTGTTTCCTGGAGCCCAGGAATGTGTGCTCAGGGTGGGGCTGGGTGGACTGTTCCTGGTTTTCTCTGGGCACTGCCTGTCTCTCTGCACCATCTCAGTGGCTGCGGGAAGGTGGAGGCAGGAAGGTGGAGGCAGGGAGACCCACCCGCGGTGGGGGAGGACCGACCAGGAGAGGGGGATGACCAGGAGAGGTGGGACCAGGAGAGGTGGGACCAGGAGGGGTGGGACTAGGAGCGGTGGGACGGGAGCAGAAGAGGCTGGTGAAGTGTGGTCCTAGAGGGTGCAGGGCGGGTTGGTGGTGGAACAGGCGCTAGCAGGCACCCAGCTAATGAGTCTCTCTCTCTCTTTTGCTTCAAGGGCCCCCTCAGGACAAGGCGACATCCTTCCCCTTCCTGCCGGCTCTGAGTCCTCAGCAGGGAGTGGCCGCTCCTTCTCCATGGACTTCCAAGAGCGGGGTCCCCCCTCGCTGTCTGAGAGCAGTCAGTCCGCAAAGTCCAGCAGCGCCCAGCAGGTCTGAGGGCGGGAGGCAGGCAGGGGGTGGGCTTTAATTGCCCCAGAGGGCCCTCACCAGCACCCCTTCCCCCACCCCCACCCCCCGACTCTGTCCTGGACTGCAGGCCTCTGAGCTGTGGGAGGTGGTGGAGGAGCCTCGTGGCCGGCGAGGCGCAGAGGGTGTCATGCCGGACAGGCAGGAGGGCCACCTGCTCAAGAAGAGGAAGTGGCCTCTGAAGGGCTGGCACAAGGTAGGTTCCAAGGCAAAGGGCAGGGCCAGATTCAGGGCAGCATGGGGGGATGCTGGAGGTGGCTGGGTATGCCATGTGCGTATGCGTGTGCGTGTGCGTGTGTGTGTGTGTGTGTGTGTGTGTGTGAAGAAGGGGAAGAAAGATCCGTGTGTGCAGTTGCTCTCTCCCCGCACCCTTCCTCTCGGTCACCTGGGTCCTGTTCCTCCTGGGTGACGTCACAGAGATACTTCGTGCTCGAGGACGGGATCCTTCGCTATGCGACCACTCAGCAAGATGTGAGTCAGGGCCTGGCTGGGGGTGATGGGCAAATCAGGTCCCAGAATGCCCTGGGCAGGCAGGGGGCTTCCGAAACCCCCCAGAGCAGGGCCCGAGTCCCAGGCCCCACTATTCCTGGGTGTGGGGCCTTGAGCAGGTGTCTTCCCTGGGCCTCAGCTCCCTCCTCTCTAAGACGGGAGCGTGCGGTCACCCATGTGTAAGGTCACTGTCGTCTTGGTGAGGGCCCTTGGGACAGGGCCTGGCACAAAGTGCCCAAGAAGGGGAGCCTGATCCTCCTCCTCCTGTCCTGTCCTGGTGCTGGGAAGAAGGAGCTGAGGGCCAAGCAGCCCGGGCCCTCTATTCCTCAGCCTTGCGGACCCCCGGGAGGGAGCGGGCAGTTTTCCCTGCTCTGTGACTCCCTGGCGGTCAGAATGTGACTTGTGAGTTCTGTGCACAGAGAGGTCCCTGCTGGTACTGTGACTTGGTTATGAGGGTGAACCTGCTGCTTGGTCTCCAGTGGCCTCAGGGACATGATGGCTCTGTGGCCCAGGGGTCTAAAAACATCCCCTTCCCCCCACTACCCCCCACCCCAGATCACCAAGGGGAAGCTGCATGGCTCCATCGATGTCCGACTGTCTGTCATGTCCATCAACAAAAAGGCCCAGCGCATTGACCTTGACACCGAAGACAACATCTACCACCTCAAGGTGACATCCCTGGGAGCCCGTTGGTGGCTTGGTCCCCAGCCTGGCAGAGGCACTGGGGCCCCCAGGAGAGGGGGGCAGGGACTGAGGGTCCGTCCCTGAGTTTGATAAGAAGGGAGCTCCCATTGTGTCCAATAGCCAATGGCAAACCGCCCCTGCTGGTTGTTAGATGAACAGACAGAGCTCAGAGCTCGGACACTGGGGAAGCTGGGTTCCATCTCCTGCTGGGGGCCTGCTTGCCTGGGGACCAGAGCCCCAACTTCCTGCCCTGGAAAGCACTCCTCCTTTCATGTGTCCCTCCCCCTCCCATCCCGTCTGCAGATCAAATCCCAGGACCTGTTCCAGAGCTGGGTAGCCCAGCTGCGTGCCCATCGCCTGGCCCAGCGCCTGGACATACCCCGCGGCCCGCTGCCCAGCAACTCTCACCGGAAGGTAAGGTGGGCCCTGGGGCAGGAGCCGCGGGGAGTCAGAGGTGGCGGCTTCAGGGAACAGTGGGACCCAGGGAGGTGGGCACCATCCTTCCTGACCCTTGACTCACCCCACAGGTTCCCGGTGCAAAGATTCCCACAGTGGTTAGTGCCTCAGCTCTACCTGGGGTTGGACCTCGGGAGAAGGTGTCCTCCTGGTTGAGGGGCAGCGATGGCCTGGACCGCTGCTCTCACGGTGAGGGGCCCCTGTCATGCTTACATGGCATCAGCAGCCACAAGAAGGAGAAATGTTAAAACGTTATCCTCGTGCCTCAGGGAGCCCAGTCTGATGGGGGAGACAGCCTGTGCCTCCACGCTGACTGGGTCTCCTCAGGCCCTGTCCGGGGGGTCCCAGTCCTACAGAGGGTGGTGGGGCTCCTGGCTCATGGGCAGGTGGGACACAGGGCCAGGCCTCATGAGAGAGAAGATGCAGGTGCCAATGCAGGGAGGAGGAGTGCAGGGAGTGGGGCTCTAGAATCCGGTGCCTGGAGGGGGGCTGTGGGGTTGGCCTGGGAGAGGGGAGTGCAAACCAAGTGAGGCCCGAGAGCGTGAGACAGCAGTGGGAGGGTGTGATGTGGGGACCGCGGGGATTGGGTGCCACTTTCCCGGGGAATCCAGGGTGGGGCCAGACCCAGGGTGGGGAACTGGGAGCTTCTGTGGGCTCACGATTCGTGGTCAGGGGGAGGAAGACTCTCAGGATTTCCCTGGCTGCCGGGGGAGGAGGAAGGAAAGCTGGGGGACAGACTGGGGTACCCGGCCAGTGTCGGGAGGACTTCCTCATTCATTCTTCCCGCAGAGCTCTCAGAGTGTCAGGGGAAGCTGCAGGAACTACACCGACTCCTCCAGAGTCTGGAGTCCCTGCACCGCATCCCCTCGGCCCCTGTGATCCCCACGCACCAGGTGAGGTCCAGGGGAGCGAGGGTGCAGGCTCCTGCCGGGGGGGTGAGGAGCCGCGTCCATCCCATCACTTCCTGGGACAGGTCCCCAGCCCCCTTAGGTCACTGCTGTTTTCAGAGAGGCAGGCACGAGCCCCCTTAGTCTCTTCCTATGACCAGCTGCCTCGGGGCTGTCGCTCTGCCCCTTTGGAGCGACCCTTCCTCCCGCCTGCCAGGGTGTCAGCTCCTTTCTCTGGGAGGTCGCTTTCCCTGTCCCTCCTCCATGGCCCCCTGCCTCTCTCCCGGCTCTGATGGCTGCTGCCCCCCTCCCCACCCTGAGTGGGAAACCTCCCTCACGTTGACTTGCTAGGCCTCGGTGACGACGGAGAGACCCAAGAAGGGCAAACGGACCAGCCGCATGTGGTGCACACAGAGCTTCGCCAAGGACGACACCATCGGGCGGGTGAGGGGGGTGTAGACCCCAGTTCCCTGGGTGGGACGCTCCGAAGGACGCCGCCCCCTTCAGCCCCTCTCCTTCCCCCACAGGTGGGTCGTCTCCATGGCTCTGTTCCCAACCTATCTCGGTACCTGGAGTCCCGGGACCACTCAGGACCCCGGGGGCTGCCACCCCCAGACTATGCCCACCTGCAGCGCAGCTTCTGGGCCCTGGCCCAAAAGGGTGAGTGTGCGCTGGAGGGTGGTGGGAGCAGGGGGTGAGGAGGAGACTCTGACGGCCTGCCCCTGCCCTCAGTGCACAGCTCCCTCAGCAGTGTCCTGGCTGCCCTCACCGCTGAACGGGACCACCTGAGCGATCTGCACCAGGGCTCCGAGCTGTCCAGAATGGGGGTGAGGCTTGGGGACAGGGTGGCCGGTGCGGGGAGGGGGCTCGAGACTGAGGTCTGCAGGCCTGGGGTGGTCACAGATCTGGGCCTGGAGGGTGCGAGGCAGAGGCTGTATCCTCCTGGGACCCTGTCTCCTCACCCTCTCCCTGCAGATCTCTGAGGCCTCCGCTGGCCCAAGGCGCCTCCATTCACTTTCCATCTCCTCGGACACCACGGCGGACTCCTTTAGCTCCCTCAACCCCGAGGAGGTAGGAGCCGGGTGGCCGATGGGGACCGTTCCTCCTGGGCCCTCTGTTCTAGCAGGATGAAGGCACAGCTGGATTTCAGACCTGCCACGGCCCAGAAATCCTAGCTCCCACCCTTTCACGTAAAACACTGGCAGCAGCCGCCTCTTAGCCATTACTGAACAGCGTGCAGAATGCTTTCATTTAACTCAGAGGCCTGTGAGGCGGTGATTCCTTCCCTCAAGGCATAGATGAGGAAACGGAGGCTCAAAGAGTCCCATTGAGGGGCCCACGCTCTCCCCCTTGTGGACCAGTGAGCTGGGAGTTAGGCGTTCTGAGCAAAGACTCGGGGGCCTCCATGGGTTTGAATTTGGCTCCTCTGCCTGCCAACTTTGTGACCCTGAGCCTCAGTGTTATAGTCTGCAAAGTGGGGACAATAAGGACACTTAACCTCAGAGGGTGCGTGTCAGGACCGATGGAGTTCATACACACAAAGGCCTGGAGCCGGGCTCAGAGCCGGTGCCCAGGAAGCGTGAACGGTTATTGTGGGACCCGTGTCTCCTTACCCCCAGGCTGGGGTTCACTCCACTACGCTCTCGCCATCTTCTCCTGCTCAGTCCTGGTTATGCTCCCTCCGAGGGGAGCTGGCAGGCTGGGGTGCCCTGCCTGCCTCTCCTGGCCGCCTGACCCCTATCCCACTCCCACAGCAAGAAGCTCTGTACATGAAGGGGCGAGAGCTGACGCCCCAGCTGTCCCAGAGCAGCGTCCTGTCCCTCGCGGATTCCCACACGGAGTTCTTCGATGCCTGCGAGGTGCTTCTCTCCGCCAGCTCTTCTGAGAACGAGGTGAGGGAGGCGGAAGCTGGCAGGCAGAGCTGGGGGCCTGCGGGTATCGGGGTGGGATGCAGAGACACTAGCACCTACGGAGTCCCAGTCCTTTCTGCTATTCTGGGAACATGGACAGCCCTGATCACAGATCTCTGCTGGGACCTTCGTCCAATTTGATGCACTTTATGCCCATGGGGTTCCCCTGAAATTGCTGCCTCAGCTCCACCCCAGCCATCTTCTTGTGACCCCATTTCAGACCCAGGGCTCCCTTGACCCCCACCCTACAACCTTGAATCTTAGTGACCCCAGTTTCCATTCCCTTTGTGTCTTGCCAAGTCCCTGAGTTTCTCCCCCTCCCTCCCCCCCC
>NW_006298628.1:3406047-3407329 GCF_000327345.1 Myotis davidii
CTCATGCGGCAGGCCCTCCCTCAGGTATGCCAGGCCTTCGGGGCAGTGTCTTAGGGCTCAGACCTCCCCAAATATATTCTCTTCCCCTTCCCACCAAAGGGCTAGCTGGGCAGAGTCTTGCCAGGCCCTGGGCACTGCCCAGCTGCCCGGGGGAGGCCCAGTCTGCCCGGCCTGTCATCTGTCCCGGCCCAGGGCTCAGAGGAGGAGGAGTCGAGCGTCAGTGAAATCACCACCAGCCTGTCCGAGGAGGTGCTGGACCTCAGGGGAGCTGAGCGCTATCAGAAAGGTGCCCGCCAGGTGTCTGGGCAGGGAGGGGCGGAGGCGGCCACAGCCCAGGCCCCTTGGGGAGGCAGTCCCTTGTGGTGGCTGGTGTCTTTGGGTGCTGACTCCAGAGGTGACCCAGGAGGTGAGGAAGGCTAAGCCGTAAGCTCTGGAATGTTCCAGGAGTGGCTCCAGAGGTGGGACAGGCTCCGGTCTGGGCGAGTCTCCATTCTAGTTTTCTGAAAAGGGTCAGGTGGGGCCTGTAGAGACGGAGAAGACCCCACGTTGCCACGTCTCAGCAGTGAGGCTTTGGACTTGCTGGAGCCTGTGTCCTCATCTGTAAAATGGGCTGAATAATCTACATCCTGACATCAGTTTCTATGTTTATGAAAGGAACAGAAGGCAGGGGTTGGGACTCGGAAAGGGTTTCCGGGGTACAGAGTCCCCCCAGAGCATGTCAAGAATTAGATCCCGCATCGACCTGCGGACAGAGGGGTCCCGGGTTTGGTTCCGGTTGGGGGCGCACGCCTGGATTGTGGGCTCCATCCCCGGTGGGGGCGAGGGGCGTGCGGGAGGCGGCTGATTGATGATTCTCATCATTCATGTTTCTATTGCCCTCTCCCTTCCTCTCTGAAATCAATAAAAATACATAAAAAAAAAGAATTAGATTCCCAGCCGCCCTGCCCCCCTAGTGAGTCCAGGCTGGGACTTGGGGTGGGAGGCAGTGGGCTGTGGGCCGGGCTGTGGGCCGGGCTGTGGGCCTGCCGTGTCTGGGTGCCAGCGAGTGACATGGCTGGGATGGGCCCCAGGGGTGTGTGTTCCAGGGAGAGCTCTGGGGCCACCCCGTCGCCGCTGCCTGCCGGCGGCCAGTGGGCCTGGGGTCGACGTGAGCCTGTGGAACATTCTGCGTAACAACATCGGCAAGGACCTCTCCAAGGTGTCGATGCCCGTGCAGCTCAATGAGCCGCTCAACACTCTGCAGCGGCTCTGTGAGGAGCTGGAGTACAGCAGCCTCCTGGCC
>NW_006298628.1:3407377-3408502 GCF_000327345.1 Myotis davidii
CCCACCCCGCGGGCCCCTGCCTCCCAGAAACCCCGGCTGTGCTGTCCTCGCTGTCCTCTTGCTGCCGAAGCTCCACCCCAGGACCCAGCCCTTGCTCCGATCCCACCACCCAGTGGCGTTCTCCCCGCCCTTCCCCCTGCAGGTGTACATCGCCGCCTTTGCCGTCTCTGCCTACTCCTCCACGTACCACCGAGCAGGCTGCAAGCCCTTCAACCCCGTCCTGGGGGAGACCTACGAGTGTGAGCGGCCTGACCGAGGCTTCCGCTTCATCAGTGAGCAGGTGTGAGCCCCGGGAGAAGGGGGCTGTCCTCACGGGGGTTGGGGCAGGGAAGCACCTGAGCTTCAGAGGGACCAGGGCCTGGGAGGGGGCAGGGGCAGTGGGCTCGGTGCCAGCCACTGGGCCACATGATGGTGGTACAGAGGGCTCTACTCGAAGGAGCCCCCACTGAGTGTGGGTGAGACTGAAACAAGGGGCTACTGTGCCACACTCTAGAGCGGGGATCACGGGAGCTCACAGGAGGTTACTCGGCACCCCTGCCTGGGAAGGCAGGCTCTAGGGCAGGGGTGGGGAACGTCCGGCCCGCGGGAGGTATAATGCCCGCAGAATCATTTGGTCTGGCCCTGCCAAGGCAACCACAGGTGGGACTTGAAATTCAATAAATCTAGGAGCTTTTTTCATAGCAACATAATTTATATTAAGTGAATTATATTAAGCGAGTGATGTTAGAAATATCCAAACGGCCTTTGGCAGAAAAAAGGTTCCCCACCCCGACTCTAGGGGGTGATCTTGAGCTCCGTCTGGAAGGATGAATTGGAGTTCTCCCGGAGTGGGTAGGACCGGATGTTCCAGACAGTAGAGAATCGGATGGAGCACGTTTAGGAGGCGTTAGGGACGGGGCTGGGAGGCAGGGGGGGCCAGGCCCAAGGACCCTGTCGGTGGTGATGGTAAGGAGGGCTTGGTTGTTCCTCAGTCCTGAAGGCTATGGGGAGGGTTTTAAGTGGTAGAGCGACGTGCTCAGAATGACGCTTTGTGAAGAGCATCCAGGCAGAGGTGTACGGTCAGAGCAGCCATTAGGAGGGCATTTCGGCCCCTTCCCTGGAGCTGATGAGGACCTGCACTTAGGC
>NW_006298628.1:3408519-3410160 GCF_000327345.1 Myotis davidii
TAAGAGCTATTTATGTCTTGCCCTTGACAGGACTCAGCGGTCAACAGGATGTTCTTACACATGGGGAGCAGGGAAGGCAGCTGAGAGGGAGAAGTCTGAGGGGGTCTGGTCTGGAATTCAGATTGGGGCATTTGGGGTGTGTGTGTGGCCTTGCCAGTTAGCGAGATGGAGCGAATGGGAGGGAGGTAACTGAATTAGGGACACTCCTGGTCCACGGGGCTTGACTTCCAAGGGGAGACATCCCGTAGGCTCTGGGGCATCTGGGCTTGGAGGTCCTCAGAAAAGTCACCCCTTAGATGGCAGGCGAAGTCCCCGACTGCTGCCAGAAAGGGTCTGGGAGGAGTGGGGGGGAAGGGGGGAGGAGCCCTGAGGTGCAGGGGAGGGGCACAGGACTTGGGGGGTGTCATTAGCTTCCTGGTGAGGGAGATCTCAGACACAGGTTGGGGGTGCGGCTGGGTTACAGTGAGTGTAAAGTGGAAGTAAAAGGGAGAGAGAAGTGCAGGCTTATTTCAGAAACATTTTACCATGAGGGAAAAGAGGAAGGAAAGACGGTGGCAGCCAGAGCGGGAGATAACGGGGTGAGGCAATTTTGTGTGTTTGTTTAGGTTTTAAGGGTTTTTGAAAACATGGTGACGAGCTCCCACAGTGACCCCCGCCTCGGCCCTCTGCGGGGAGCTGCGGCCTGCGCTCGCTTTCCGCCGGCGCGGGCAAAGATGCGCCTGACTAGAGAGGCCAGGGTTACTCTTGCTTCAGGTGGGAGAAATAGGACATATTTCTATTCGGAGAGAAAGAAAGATACAGAGGGAAAGCCTGCAGTGCAGAGAGGGGCGATGGGAGGCGTGGGGGGCCCGCAGGGAGGGGCGGGAGGCAGCGTGAGGAGGAGAGGGGCCCTGGCCTGGCAGAGGGTCGGGGTGGGAGCCCGTAATCTGGTGGAAGGAGTCGCCTGCTGTGTTCTCCTCTGATTAAGGGGTGAATGTGGCTTGAAGGGGAGGCTTGGGTGGAGGCCCTCAGAGGACTGACTGGGTGATGCCGAGGCCCCGGTGCAGACGCGCTGTAGGATGTGAGGTCGCTCACCATTGCTGTGTGACACACAGGGGTGGGGGTCTAGACAGCAGGGAGCCGGGCCGCACCGAGGGTCTGCAGGTGCTGGGATTGTGGCGAGTGGCCGCGGGTGGTCAGGTGAGCGGCCTGGGAGTGGTGGGGGCGTCGCAGCTGCGTGGGAAGGAGGGGAAGTCCTGGCTGACGACAGAGCAGAGCGGCCAGAAGGCCTGGCAGGAGCTCCAGGGACAGGGATGGGCTGAGAGGCAGGACAGCAGGCTGGGGCTACCGGAGTCCGAGGGTCCAGGTGTGGGCACAGGTCAGGGTCCTCCAGGTAGTGTGGAGGCTGCAGGATGACATCAGCGTTGGGGAGAAGGGGAGGGGGGGGTCCTCCTGGGAGGGTTGGCTGTCAGCGAGGCACCGTGGAGTCCCCACCTGTCCCTGCGGAAGAACTTTATAGGGCTCAGCAGGGGTCTGGAGGGCACCATAGACAGGGTGGTGAGAGGACTCTAGTGGGGAGCGAGGGAGAAGGGAGAATGTAGGGGCCTCGTGGACGAAGAGAAAATGATGGGATTTGGGTGGTGGCCAAGGATCACAGGGAAA
>NW_006298628.1:3410265-3417336 GCF_000327345.1 Myotis davidii
TGCCATGCGGAGTCTGAGAACTTCATTTTCTGGCAAGGTGAGGAGGGGGCATGGGAGGGTGGACCTGGGGGGGGAGGGCAGATGGGGGAGGGGCTGGGAGACTGGTCTTCTCATTGCTGTCCCTCTCCCTCCCCAACCCAACTCCAGACATGAAATGGAAGAACAAGTTCTGGGGGAAATCCCTGGAGATTGTGCCTGTGGGGACAGTGAACGTGAGCCTGCCCAGGTGAGTGTTCCCAGCGCTGGGCAGCCAGGCCCAGCCACAGGCCATCCTCCGCCCGCTGGGTAGAAAGCTCTGGCCTGAAGCTGCCTGGGGTGGGCCGGTGACTGTGCGTTTTGCCTCTGTATTTGCAGCAGTTTCCAACAGAGAAAGGGGGAGGCAGCTTAGCTTGGGAGAACTGGGAGGGCTCATCACCGTCATCTGATGCACTGGCTTGCACACTTTTTTGACCATGACTCACAGCAAGAAATGCAGAACACACACACGCACACGCACACGCACCTAAATGAGCTCAGAACTGCTCACAAACCACATTTGGAACATCCTCATCCCGCTCATTTCACAGGTGGGGCCCGCAGCCAGGACTCGGCCAGAGGCCAGTGTCAGAGCGGGAGGGAGAGCCTGGGCTTCGGGGTCAGAAGTCGGGCTGAGAGTCCTGGTTCTCACTTAATCGTTATGCAAGTGGCAAAAGGACTGGACGCCTCTGAGCCTCGAGCTCCCTCTTCTATAAAGAGTAGCCTGGCAGGAAGTCACGGTTCGATTCCCAGTCGGGGCACGTGTCCGGGTTGCGGGCTTGGTCTGTTTCTATCTCTCCCTCTCCCTTCCTCCCTGAAATTATATATATATTTTAAATAAAGTAAGAGTGATGAGTAACTGATAGAAGTGGGGGGTAAGCAGGGTAATAGAACAGAGCCACCACCATCCCTGGCATCCAAGGGCACAGCCCGTGTCTTTTTTTAAATCTCTATGACCAAGCATGTCAAACTCACGGCTGGGGGAGGGGGGCGCATGCTTTGTTTTGCGGCCCACCAGCCACGACTTTGACATGCTTGACTGAGGCACAGGAGCTTACTGAGTGGCGATGTGTTAGTTGAATATTTTCTGGGAAGGGCGCTCTGCTTTGTAAGTAAGTCCCCCTTCACGGCAGAATAGAGCCAGGACCCCAGGGTTCCTTGCACAGACCCATGTGACCGCCCGCAAAGAGCCGGGGCGCCGGCTCAGGCCGGCCCGCTGCCCTCCCGTGCCCCGTCTCCCCCAGGTTTGGGGACCACTTTGAGTGGAACAAGGTGACGTCCTGCATTCACAACATCCTGAGTGGCCAGCGCTGGATCGAGCACTATGGGGAGGTCCTCATCCGGAACACGAAGGACAGCTCCTGTCACTGCAAGATCACCTTCTGCAAGGTGGGCACGCACCCCTGCCCCTCCGGGCCGCCCCCCGCCCCCCGCGGCTCACGCTGGGGGACAAGGAGGGAACACCGCCCTAAGCCACCTGCCCCCACCCCACCCCACCCCACCCAGGCCAAGTACTGGAGCTCCAACATCCACGAGGTGCAGGGTGCCGTGTTCAGCCGGAGCGGCCGCGTCCTCCACCGGCTCTTCGGGAAGTGGAACGAGGGGCTGTACCGGGGCCCCCTGCCTGGTGGCCAGTGCATCTGGAAACCCAGTGAGTGGGGCGATGGGGGAGGACTGGGCAGGGTGAGGGCGGCTATGGAAGTCCACCTGCCCCAGCCCCTGCCTTCCCGCCAGACTCCATGCCCCCAGACCATGAGCGAAACTTCGGCTTCACCCAGTTTGCCTTGGAGCTGAATGAGCTGACGGCAGAGCTGAAACGGTCACTGCCTTCCACCGACACTCGGCTCCGGCCCGACCAGAGGTCAGTGCGGGCAGGCTCCTCGCTCCCCCATGTGGGTCTCCGAGGAGAGCTGGGGCTGCGTCCCTTCCCTCCGCTGACTCAGGGCCTCGGGTTTGGGCGCCCGGAGGGACCGTCCCACTGATGGCGGTCTGGACGCTCAGGTACCTGGAGGAGGGGAACATCCAGGCCGCCGAGGCCCAGAAGAGAAGGATCGAGCAGCTTCAGCGAGACAGACGCAGGGTGATGGAGGAGAACAATATCGTCCACCAGGCTCGCTTCTTCAGGTCCTGGGCCCTCACCCTGCGGTCGGGGCTCCCCTGTCCTCCCCCCGAGCCCCTTCCCGCTTTGAGCTGGCCTTCACCCTGGATGCTCACTCTTCTCGTTCCCTGGCTCTCTTCCCCCAGGCGGCAGACCGATGGCAGCGGAAAGGAGTGGTGGGTGACAAACAACACGTACTGGCGGCTGCGGGCCGAGCCGGGCTACGGGAACCTCGACGGGGCCGTGCTCTGGTAGCCCCGGCCCTGGGGGCAGGAGGCTCCTCCTCCTCCCTCCTGCCTCCATTCCCACCACGGACACACGGGCGAGGCCAGGCTCCCCGCGCCCCCTCCCGGCTCTGGCCCGCTTCCCCCTGCCGGCCAGAGGGGCTGCCCGTCGCCCATCCCGTGTTTGGGTGAGATCAGGGTTCGTGCTTCCCCAGGCTTGTTGCCCCCATAACCGGCATGTAAGACGCTTCTTGCTCTGTCACCCCCTTTCTTCCCTGTTGGGGGGCTTGGGGGAGACTCTAGGCTCTCCAGGATCTTTCCCCTGTTTCGGTGCCTTCCTAGGACACAGGGGACCCTGGATACTCCCCAGGCTTTCTATGCCCAGGGCTCTGGCCCCAGCTGTGTGGTTGGGGTGAGTGAAGGAGGGGACACTCCTGACATCTTCTTCCTCCCCGTCCCTCCCAAGCCCCGCTCCAGCATCTCCCATGGCCTGGCCCCGCGGGCTCCCCTTGCTCGGTCCTTCGCCATCTCACCCTCCTGGATCCCCTTCTCCCAGACTGCAAAACACCTGCCGCTCCCGGCTCCTTCCGCCCTGGTCTCGAGCGGTTTCCTTCAGGACTCCTCCCACCCCAGCCAGACGAGGCCTCTCCAAGGGGCAGGAGCAGGCTGAGCAGGCAGGGCTCCCTGCTCCCAGCCACCCGGTGTGAGTGAGTGTGTGAGTGTGTGCGTGAGTGCGTGTGTGTGTGCCTGAGAACTGCTTGCAGGCGAGCAGGATCCCCGATGCGGCCCGGACCTGGGCGTCCGCCACTGTTGCTGCTCATTTCCACACAGTCTGCCTCTCACCAAGGTGAACTGCTACATTCCAAGCTCAATAAAGACTGTCCCAAACTTTGGCCTGTGACCATTCACTTAAACACACGCTCCAGCTCAGCAAAGGCCCACAGCTCCCCGCTCCCCTGGGCTAAAAGGTGGATGTTGTCCCTTTCCCTTAATCCTCAGCCTGCGTGTGCTGCTTCCAGTCCCTCTAGGCCAGTGGTTCTCAACCTTGGCTGCACATTAGAATCACCTGGGAATCTCTTTTAAATCCTGATTTCTGGGCCTCATTCCGGAGGGCACTATTGCAGTAGCCTCGGAGCCCCGGTCACCCCCATTGTAATGCTGGCTTTCAGGGTGAGGTTGTTTTTTAAAAATATATTTTTATTGATTTCAGAAAAGAAGGGAGAGGGAGCGATAGAAACATGAATGATGAGAATCATCAATCGGCTGCCTCCTGCACGTCCCCTACTGGGGGTCAAGCCCGCAACCCAGGCACGTGCCCTTGACTGGCATCGAACCCGGGACCCTGCAGTCCGCAGGCCGATGCTCTATCCACTGAGCCAAACCAGCTAGGGCTCAGGGTGAGATTTTAAAAGAGAAGAATGATACCTTGTACTGCTTCAAACATATCTATTGCTTCGGAGTGCCTAAAGGAAAAGTCAAAACTCACCCAGCAGAAAACTCTGGTCCCTGTCGCCCTCCGGCCTAGAGTGCTGACCCCCACACCCCGCATCCTGGGTCAGGTCTGTGCCTCCGCCTCCACCCCCCAGGTTCGTGTGTGTTCGAGGAGAGGTGGGAGGGACGAGACGAGAAGGGGCTGGCGATCAGGGCAAGCTGTGGTTTCTCCCACTCCCCCACCACCTGGGCTGAGCCCAGCCGCTATTTCAAAACAATGTGGTCTTGGTCAAGTGCTTTATCTCTCTGTTCAGACTCTTCGTTTCTACATCTGGCCTCCGTTGTATCTTAGAGGAGACTGTGGAGGGGCCCCGGCTCCTGAATTCATTAGCTGTCTCAGACCCAGACCCCACCCCACGGCAGCAGCAGGCCCCAGGCCCTGCTCTGGTTTAGATGATGTCCTAAGAGCAAGCTGTGCTTTCTCTGGGGTTTGGCAAGAACAGAGGGGACTCCTGAGTTACCAGGTCCTTCCAATCCTAGTCCTTTTCTTTCCTTTCCGCAACCCTGGGGCGGGGTAGGGGGCCACCTTTCCAGTTTCCAGAGTGTTAAAGTCAAAACCGCGCCAGCACGGCCAAGAGTGACCCTGAGAGGGGGCGGTGACGGACTGAGAAAAGACAGACAAGAGGAGAAAGCGGGATCCGGGTGGGACGCTGTCCTCTCTGATGGAGAGACAGAGCCACGGACTACAAGCCGACTCTATTTTATAGCCAGATGCCACGAGGCAAAGTCAGGGCGTGGTCAAGCTGTTTACAACATTCTCGCGGGTTTCGATCCTACTCAACTACATGCACCTGAACTCTATCAAGCCCACATCACTCAGGCACGTGGGGCCACGTGTTCGGACCAGAGGTTCAAGCTCACAACCATAGCTGTTGGCTATAATGGTGCTGGGAGGGCTCTGCCCTCCAAGCTGGGACTTGCACGTGGCCATGAGAGGACTGTGCCCTCTCACCAGTCCGAGGCTTGAACCTGTCCAAACGCTGTAGCCGCTCTCCACAAAAACCAACACACTTACCCTGACACCACGCACCAGAAATAACCCCCACCCATCCCAGCAAAGCCACAGCCTGCACACATTTGGGAGTTTTTTTAGAAAAAAGGTACTCAGCCTTCCTCCACCCTCCCCACCTCCCACTTTCCACTCAGAACAACACAGAGCCTGACCCACCAGCCTGGGTTCAACTTCCATGAATTTTAAGAATTAGGGTTTCAAGCAGACAGAATTGCACAGTTCTTTTTCAAACAGCGATGGAAGACTAGCAACACCTCTGCCCACAGGAGCCAAGCCCTCTGTGGCTTGTGCCATCTAGACCAGCATCGACTCCCAGCCCGGGCGCCAACGCAACAGCGGGAAATGGTCAGATTGGTTTTGCTCTTGCCGGGGCCCAGCTGTGAGGGGCTTTCCTGCTGGAGGACCGATGACTTCTTAGAAACCCTCCCACCTGGTCAGGGCAGGTCACTGCTCTGTGGACAGAGTGTGAAGGGCCCCAAGCAGCTGTGGGTACGTGGTGGCCGCCTCCCAGCCACTGGGAGGTGGGAGGGGGTGGTGCGTGCTCAGGTCTAGTCTGAGGCAGGAATAGTGAGCCCTATTTTTTAAAATATATTTTTATTGGTTTGAGAGAGGAAGGGGGAGAGAGAGAGGAGAGAGAGAGAGAGAGAAATATCGATGATGAGAATCATTGATCAGCTGCCTGCTGCACGCCCCACAGTGGGGATCGAGTCCACAACCAGACCGGGAATTGAACTGTGACCTCCTGGTTTATAGGTCGACACTCAACCACTGAGCCACACCAGCCGGGCAGGTGGGCCCTTGTTGGGAACACAGCTCCTTGGACACCGGGTATTAGATGGAGACATGAGAAGTCATAGGCATGCATAGGAGAGACTTAACTGTAGGCCGAGTAGCCATTGCTACCACAGGAGCCATCAAAGTAGAAGGCAGCCGCACAAAAGCAGCCCCCAAACTGGCTGGTCAGTGGCAACTTATGTACACGCTCCAACGGAAGCGGCCTCCGCCAGTTGGTGCTGCTCGGGCTACATCAACATAATCAGTAGTCACTGCCCTCACCTGCAGAGGGCAACGGGCCTCTCACCTCACAATATTGCCCGTCCTCACCTGCCCGCATGCGTGTGGCAAACTGGCCTTGATCATCCCGCGTCCTCTGATTAGGGTTCCCACGGCCTATTCCTGAGCCCAGCTCAGTCCGGTCCAAGGACACACAGGAGGACTGCCCACCAGGGGCCCTGGGGCGGCTGAGCACAGACCTGGACTTGGTTGGGGGCTATGGCAGGCTGGGGCAAGGGGAGGGCTGTGGGCTTAGAGGCCCCACATCTCTCTGGAGTTGGCTTGGGAAAGGCAGGAGACGGACCACACCTGTTTGTAAAGCCAGGCCCTACTTCCCTGGGGTCAGAGCTTGAAGAGCCCAGGAAATCCCTGAGCCCAACAAGGGGGGGGGGCAGTTCTCACCTCACCTACTGTGGCCCTCCAACCCCAAACAACACCTCCGAGAGAGAGAGAGAGAGAGAGAGAGAGAGAGAGAGAGAGAGATTGTGTGTGCTTAAAATTTTAGCTATTGAATAGCTGAGGGGGTCGCCTAGTCTGCAAGGGGTAAAAAGGCTGGAAATACTTATAACCCCCAACTCCCTGAGTTTTCTGAATGAAGAGTGGCTTTGGGGGTGGGGGTGTGTATTTATAATCAACCGAGAGGGGAAAGAACGCTGGACCAGTCAGGGAGCAGGTTTCGAACATCCACACCGCCCTGACATTAAAGTGGTGAAAACAGATTTTCCTGGGTGACGACTGACAGGGCAGCGGGCATTCAAAGGGACAGGGAGGGGGGCCAGCGGGGGTGCAGACGCAGCCGGGGCGCTAAGTTTCCAGCGCTTTAGCCAAGAAAAGCAGGGTACAGAGCACCTTCACAAAACATGGGGGCCCAGGCATTGGTCCAGGAGGAGGGGCGGCACCCCTCATCTTCCTGGTCCTCCCCACCGCAGTCCCTGAGCGGGGACACTGCATCCCCACCCCAGTCAGCGGATGGTCCTCCTCCCCGTTTAGGAGCCTCGGACTCTGGGACGTGGCTCCCCCGTCCACGCCAGACACACAGAGAAACTGGCTCAAGGGGCCAGAAACTTCTGGAAGGGCGGGAGGCCAGGCTGCAAAGACAAAGGTAGAGGCAGCAGACGTGGGTCCCTGCCCCCGGCGTCCCCATCGCTGGTCTGGCACCTGCGCGGGGAGCCGGGGTG
>NW_006298628.1:3417441-3428948 GCF_000327345.1 Myotis davidii
AGCGCGCCCAGGGGGCTGCTGGGGTCCCCGCGCGCCATGCACACGAATGCGGGTCCCTCCTCCAACACGGGCACCCCAGGGCGCCCCGACCCCGGACGGCCTCTCCCCACAGCCTCGACCCCTCGCTCCCTCCATCTCAGTGCGTACAGGGCGCCCCGAGATGACCGTCTGGAAAAGGAGGCCCCGCCCGAGGGGAGGATGGAGAGGGCAGCGCGGCCCGAGCGCCCAGGGGCCGAGGACAGGAGGGGAGGGGCCGGATGCTGGAGGCGGGGTGAGTAGGTCCCCGTGCGCGGGGAGGAGGTGGGGACCGCGTTCCCTTTCCGGTTGTCAGTTTCTCCTTGTAGTTCTTTTAAAAGGACAACATAACAGTGTTTGGTTTTTTTTTTACATCCTTCACCCCCGTTAAACATAACGCATTGTTCATTGTTGGGAAATTAGAAAATAACAGACAAACATGATTTTTAAAGTCTGCAGAACGTCCCCCTGGAGAAGAGGCCGTTTCGATGTATAACCTTTTAAATATACCATAACACAGCAATAAAAAAATCCTTGAGGCAGTGTCTACATCTGATTTTTTAGGCTAAATGACTACACATGAACTGATTAGACCTAACGCAGTGGGTGTCAGGCCTGGCTGCACACGCTCTTGCTCGGAGAAGTTTTACAAAAGACGTGGCCCCTGGGATCCAGTCATTACCCACCTTCACCACTCACTTCCAGACCCTCCAACCCAGCAGACGCACTCACATAGCTGCCGTCTGTCATCCTGGGTAATACTTGTTATTTCTTCAATATTAATCAAAATACTACTGTTTTCCTTTCTTCTCTAGTGGATTTTTGTCATTTATATTCTGAGAAAATTGCCCATTTCATCCACATTTCCAAGAATATCAGTACATAATTATGTGTGTTGCTCATAATTATTTTCATTAACCCAGTAATGTATATTCCCTTCTTAATTCTCAAAATCTATTTCTGTCTGAAGGCTAAAATTAAAAAGACTGATAACAGGAAGTATTGGAAAGGTATAGATCAGTAGGTCTTTCACGCCTTGCTGGTGGGATTGTAAATTGGTACAACGACGCCAAGATTCGGGTTCGATCCCCAGTCAGGGCACATACAAGAATCAACCAATGATACCGTAACCAGTTTGGCTCAGTGGATAGAGCGCCGGCCTGTGGACTGAAGGGTCCCGGGTTCGATTCCAGTCAAGGGCATGTACCTTGGTTGCGGGCACATCCCCAGTGGGGAGTGTGCAGGAGGCAGCTGATCCATGTTTCTCTCTCATCGATGTTTCTAACTCTCTATCTCTCTCCCTTCCTCTCTGTAAAAAATCAATAAAATATATTTTAAAAAATACCTCATATCCACAAGTTCCTAAAATATAAAAAAGAATCAACCAATGAGTGCATGAATAAGTGGAACAACAAGTCAATGTCTCTCCTTTCCTCTCTCTAAAATCAATTTAAAAAATAGACTTAAAAGTTTGTTATTTCTAGAGTGAGCACTGAAAGAAAAGAAAAATATTTTCTTCTGTATTTTTATAAAGCAACAGAACACTTGCCCTAACCAGTTTGGCTCAGTGGGTAGAGCATCGGCCTGCAGACTGAAGGGTCCCGGGTTCAATTCCCATCAAGGGCACATGCCCAGTTTGCAGACTTTATCCCCAGTGCCCCGGGGTGGAGTGGGCGGGGGGGCGTGCAGGAGGCAGCCAATCAATGACTTTTTCTCATCATTGATGTTTCTCTCCCTCTCTCTTCCTCTCTGAAATCAATAAAAATATATTTAAAAAATAAAAAAAGTTGCAGAATGCTTGAGATGAGCCTGATCTGTCCAGGGTGCTGACAACTCACAAACCATCCTGCCAAACAGGTTGGAAAGATTTGATGCCAATTATGAAATTAGCTACAGTGACTTTAAGGCTTCCAGTCTCAAGAATTGTGGGTCCAAGTTCTTCTCCCCACACCGCCCCCTGGAGGAAATGAAGTCGGAGACATCCTGTGTTGAGCCCAGGAGACCAGAATCCCAAAGAGCCCGGAAAAGGGTTACGAAACTCAAAAAGAAGCACAACTAAATAGGACCTGGGATCAGAGTATATGGACATTGGAGTTAAAATTTGTAAACAAAGGATTACAGTAATAGACTCACAACTCAGGATAATGGCAAATTCTGGGAGAGACCAGGGGAGCTGGATAGGGAAAGGGAACACAGGTAGATGGAAAATTATTGGTATTGTTTTGGGTCTTAATTTGTGTTTGATTCATTTATTTTTAATATTACACTTTAAATCCTAAGTATATGCCACATGTATCTTGATATGCACCGAAAGGTAATATAAAAGATAATGAAAATTGATCATATTATTGATAAGAATCTTGACAAAAGAGTTAAGCCTGAGGCTGTGTTTACCTGGTGCTGGAAGATTTGGGCCACACAAAGAAATGCAAGTTTTTCGTCTATCATCTTCCACATTTTTGTTATTATTGAAAATATGTAAATTGTTAAAATTACTACACTTTTCTATTGCGAATGACACTATATAAAATAATATATTATAGACAGTTTAGAAATACTGCTTTGTCACTCTCCCATTTTATGAAGCGATTTGATCTGAATTGCTGCTTTGGTATTTTATTCTTGTTTCCATTCCTGGAGCTACGCACTTCCACCCGATTGCGACTTGAGAAGAAGCAATTTTTGCATCATGTGTGATTATGTCCCTGGAAATTTTATCTCAAGGTTCCATTCACTATTCATGATCTTCCTAATGTAACCACTTGTTGTATAGGGTTTTCATTTTTATGAAAATATAAAACAGACAATGTGGGGAGGACATACAACGAATTCCTAAACTCTCACCCCCCAGAATGAACGATTATCAAACTTTTTGTGAATGCGTGTTTTCACTTGGCTGGGAGTGCAGTTGCTGAATCCTGTGTTGGCGGCATCACCCAGATGATTTTCCAAACTACATATGAAAATATATCTTAAAACAGCAAGCATTCTGTGAACTTTCTTCCGCAACTTCCCTTTTATTTATTGTATTTCTGTTTGCACCTAATATTGTGGTGAGCCGGCACGGCCGTGGCACACTCAGCCCCACGCTGGGCGCCTTACGTGCTGCGCCAGCTCAGCCAGGTTCGGTGACCCTGAGAGGGGGCGGTGACGGACTGAGAAAAGACAGACAAGAGGAGAAAGCTGGGTCTGGGTGGGACGCTGTCCTCTCTGATGTTTTATAGCCAGATGCCACGAGGCAAAGTCAGGGCGTGGTCAAGCTGTTTACAACTTTCTCGCGGGTTTCGATCCTACTCAACTACATGCACCTGAACTCTACCCAAGCCCACATCTCTCAGGCATGTGGGGCCACGTGTTCGGACCAGAGGTTCAAGCTTACCACTATAGATGTTGGCTATAATTGTGCTGGGAAGGCTCTGCCCTCCAGCTGGGCCTTGCACGTCGCAATGAGAGGACTGTGCCCTTTCATCAGTCCAAGGCTTGAACCTGTCCAAACGCTGTAGCTGCGCCCCACACTGATCAAGGCACATGCCTGGGTTGCTGGCTCCATTCCTCAGTAGAGGGCATGCAGGAGGCAGCTGATGGATGTTTCTCTCAAAAAATCAATAAAAAATCATATTATTTAAAAAAATCTTATTAAACCCAATAGGAATCAAACCCGAAGCCTTTTGGTGTATGGGCAGCCGCTCCAACCACTGAGCCGCACGACCACCGCACAATACTCATCTCTTTATCCTCTACTTTTTATTTACCTCATGTCTTTCTCTCTCTTTTTAAAAATGCGTTATCTTTCCTGAGCTCACCTTCAAATTCTTCTTTCAGGGACAGTCTGTGGGTGTTAACCTCTCTTAGGGTTTACCATTGCCTCCCGCAGGCGCCCAACGGGGATCAAACCCGAAGCCTTTTGGTGTATGGGAAGCCGCTCCAACCACTGAGCAACCCGGCCAGGGCATGATACTCATTTCTTTGCCCTCAACTTTTTATTTACCTCATGTCTTTCTCTCTCTCTCTTTTTAAAAGTGTGTTATCTTTCCTGAACGCATCTTCAAATTCTTCTTTCAGGGTCAGTCTGTGGGTGTTAACCTCTCTTAGGGTTTACACATCCAAAATCCTCTTTATCTCACCTCTTGAATGTTCGTTTGGATGCACTGAGGATTTCAGGTTTCTAATTCTGGGCTGTGCTTGGCTCTGCTGCTCACTACCCCTCCGCGCAGGTTCCAGTTCTTTCTGACCAGCAGGGATCTCTCGCCGGCCCCAGCGCTGGGCACTCTGTGGACAGAACACAAGATCATGACAGTATCACATGCTGACCCCCATTTCCCAGTGAGGGGTCCTCGAGCTGCGGGGAGTCCCACCTCAGACACATGGAGAAACCTGGCTAAATGGACCAGAAAGTTCTAAAAGGGCAGATGTCCCAGGCTGACCAAGAGAAAGGTCCAGGAGGCACAAACGGGCACGGCCCCAGGCATCGCTTTCTGCACTCACACCCCCGCGGGGAGGCCCAGGATGTTCGCAGGACCTTGGGGGACAGAGCCGAGCTGCCTTCCCGGGCGGCTCCCTCCCGCTGGCCGGGTGACCGAGGGCCGGAGCCCAGGACCAGAGACGCCCGCCCTCGGTTGCCTCTGCCCGAGGGGCGCGGAGGCCCCCCTGCTTCCCCAGGGGCTGCAGGGCTCCGAGCTGGTCACCGCTGGTGAGAAAACCCAGCTGGGATGCAGGAGGGAGGGCACGGGGTCCTGGCGTTGGGGAGAGGCTTAGGGGGCAGCCAGAGTCCCCGAGCTCTGGGTCTGTTAAGGCCAGACCTCCAGGCAGGCGAGGACCTGCAAGCCTTTGCTTCCGGTCCCACCCAAGAGGCCAGACCCTCCCCAGGCCCTTGGAGCCCCTGTCCTTCCAGAATCACAGACCTTAATGGCGCGGTCCGGGATGATAGCTTCCCCCATCTGCACCAGCCACTCGGGGTCTCCCCTCCAGCATTGCAGCGCCCGGGGTCTCAGGGCCTCTCCCCTGGCCCCTCACAGGGAGCGGGCCAGGCTTTCATCACCCTGACCACAACGCAGACATGGAGACGGTGGGAGGCAGGGACAGGCACTCATTTTTACCATGAATGTGTGTTTTTCTTACAACGATTTGTTTGATTTTAAAAAGAGGAAGAAAGGGTTGTCATTGTGATCTGCTGTTCCCCCATCATATACAAACATACACCTGAGGGCAGGGGTCCTCAAACTTTTTAAACAGGGGGCCAGTTCACTGTCCCTCAGACCGTTGGAGGGCCGGACTGTAGTTTAAAAAAAAACTATGAACAAATTCCTATGCACACTGCACATATCTTATTTTGAAGTAAAAAAACAAAACAGGAACAAATGCAGTATTTGTATTTGCATGTGGCCCGCGGGCTGTAGTTTGAGGACCCCTGCCTTAGGGTATGTGTCTGCCAGTGCATATAGGAGATCCTGAACCTTCCTTACTGAAGTGTGAATGGTGTCACCTCGAAGGAGTTGGACAAAGAGTCGGGGAGAACTTCAGTGTTCTCTTGTGTATCCGTTAGAATTGCTTATATATATTTGCAAGGAGCTGAGATATCTCTTAGAGTTAAAATAAATTTGAAATAATTATTTGTGTTTTCACTCAATGATTCCACTCCTAGTTCTTATCCTAAAAGAACAAGCATATGTTGGCATAGATTCATGTGCAAGGATGTTGGCTGAAGCATCATGAAGAGACCACTTAGAGACTGACAGCCTAACCTTCCATCCATAAAGAATTGGCTAAATAAGTTCTTATCTACTCTCCCAATTAAATACAACGCAGACTTCATAAGTCATGCTTTTATAAGTTATTTGATGATATGGGGAAATGATCTCCCTATAATGCTAATTTTGAAAAACAGGATACAAACTTAAATACAGTCATTCATATACATAATCTACATCTAGGCGATACAATATATGTCTCTGAGTGATAGATTAGGAGCAACTAATAATTTTCTTAATTTCACTGTAAAGTTTTTATCTGCACGAAAAAGCCAGAATGATTTCATTAAATAAATACAAAGACCATTTAAGCCTGGAAAAGTTCCACAGACCTTCAATCTCTCCTTCATAAAATGTTATCTGCAGTGGCTTGTGCCTCCAACATCCATCCACACCCAACACCTTTTCCTCCCAACTCCCCCCTCCCCTAATCCAACCACTTCCTGACCCTCAATCCTTTAATTTATAGGGTTCCCACCATCCGATAGCCTCCCCACACCCCTTAATAACAATAAGGTCAGAGAAGGGAGGTTCTTGTAAGTGCTAGAGAGCCACCAAGATTGAGGAGCCCTGGGCGTATCCTCTGCAGGGGGAGGAGGGCTGCAGAGAGGGGGCAGGGGGCAGGCAGAGCCCTGGTGCCCATGTTGGGGGAGGGACACGCATTCCTGTGAGCTGGGGGACAGCTCTGTTCCTGCTCCAGCTGAACTGTGAGGCAATTGTAGGAACTATTTTTGATTCCCACCTGCAGCTGGCAGGACCCCTGTCCTTCTAAGCTGGGATCCCATCTCCTGCAGGAGCCAGTCTGCCACTCGCAGCCGTGTTCTCCCCCGCTTACAGGAGAGGAAACTGAGACACAGGTAGGTGGCCGCAGGGGAGGACGGTGGCAGGCAGAGAACTCAGCTCTCCTATGAAGTCCAGCTCTTTCCTCTGACCCGGGCTCCCTCTGTGAGGGGGTGGTGAGAAGGGGGAGGGGCTCAGAAGTGTTTCTGTCCTTCCTGGGCCCCCCAGAACTGGCCGCAGGAAGAGTGGCCCTGGGCCACATGCCCTTTCCCAAATATCCAGGCAGTCCTCAGGGTAGCAGGGTCAAGCACAGGGCTAACGGTTGGGGGCCTCTGAGGATAAAGAGGTGGTGTTTATTGGGGTGCACACAGCCTGAGTGTGGAGACGCTAAGCACCTCCTTCAGCCGTGATTACACAGTTACGGTCTGGTTCTCGCTGACCTGCAGTTGATGCACAGACACCCAAGTGGAAGTAAATGAAGGCAGCCAGTCCCTCGGGCCTAGGGCCAGCCATGGGCAAACTATAAAAAAAAAAAAACCGTACCCTTTTATGTAATGATGTTTACTTTGAATTTATATTAGTTCACACAAACACTCCATCCATGCTTTTGTTCCGGCCCTCCGGTCCAGTTTAAGAACCCATTGTGGCCCTCGAGTCAAAAAGTTTGCCCACCCCTGGTAGGCTCTCCATTATGGAGTGGGCTCTTTTGGGAAAATTGGGTGCCCTCTGGTGGACACTTGAGGCATTTCACTATATATATTTTATCCTCCAAGCAGTTCCATGATCATTTATTTCCACCACGACCGCCCCCCAAACACCCACTCCACTGACAAGCCATTGAGGGGGTCTCTTCAATAGGTACAAAAGGGCTTCTTGGATCCAAGATTGGATTTCAACACATGAAATTCTAATATAGTCGAAGCAAGCGTTTACATAGCACTTGTGTACATGGGTTTATACAAACCCATCTATTCCTCACAGCTACCCTAGGAGGTAAGTACTATTATCATCCCTACTGTAGAGATGAAGAAGTCATGGCACAGAGAAGTTAAGTGACTTGCCTCGGGTCACACAGCCAGTCTGGATCCCAGACGCTCGGCCATGCTGCCTCTCACTGGTGTGGGAAGCTTCATGCAGCAACAGAGGCACAGCCAGAGGATGTGTGTGCATGCAACAGAGAGACTGTCCCCAGACCCCCTCTCTGACTCCCCCCAAGCTCACCCGTACCTCCGGGGATGAATCTGTCCTGCCACCTGAATGGAGGGTTGGGAGATTTCCAAGAACCTCCTTTCTCTGACCTTATTGTTTTTCGATCACTTCTGGGAGGTGGAGAGTGAGAGAGGGGGCAGGGCTGCTCAAGACTTTGCAAATCTCAGGGAGAGTCAGTTCCCGGAGGCAATATGGTCCCATCACCAACTGAGCCAGACGCCAGTGCAGGCACAGCCCAATCAGGCGGCATCCACACTGCCTTCTCGCCCTCCACCCTCTTGGCATAGAGGGGCTCCCGGTGAGCAATCATAAGACTTGCCTCTCTTCTGAAACCTGAAACGTGGGGGTGTGGGGTCAGAAGAATCCCTTTCCATCATTTCACAGATCAGGAAATGAGCCTCTTCCTCAGACCCCCCGCCCCTCAGTCATCACATGCTAGCTGACAGTCTCCTGTGGGTGTGGGAGACAGTGATACCGAGGTGGGTGAAGACCAGCTCTCTGACCTTAAGGAGCGCTGTCTAGTAGAGGAAGGTCGGCGGAGCAAAACAATTGTAATTCAGTGCGATGGGTGGACAGTGGCGGTGGCTGCTGCAGAGGAGGTGGGCCTCTGCTTGAGTTGGGCAGAAAGGCTTTGAAGGAGGTGCCTGGTGACTGGTCTTGGCGGTGGACTGGGATGCACAGGGTGGAGGAAGAAGAGCATCCCAGAGAGGCAGCAGCGGGAAACAACAGGGCAAGTGCAGGGAACTGTGAGTGTTGTGTTGTTTTTTCTGGCTGACACAGAGGCTGCCTGGGAAGAGGACAGGAGACTGGAGAGTTGGGTCAGATGGCAAAGGTCTCACCTGCCAGGCGAGTGAGTTCAGACTTGACACCATAGTGCAGGCAAGGGATGGTGTCACTCTCTCCTGAGGGCGTAGGTGAGCAGGTGCCTGGCCAGGCTCAGAGGGAAGGCAGGTCAAGGAGAGGGGCACTGGAGATGGTTCGCTTCGTCTATTAATGCCTCATTAAACTTCGATGAGCTCTCTATTAGTCAGGACTCAAGGACACCAGAGCTCCATCTCTGCCCATGGCTCCTCTCTGCTCCTCTCTGCCTTGCTCTGCTCTGCAGAGACTCTTCACATTGAGGGAAGCTGGCGACCCACAGCCCTGTGCCCGCATCGTCTCCGCTAGCGACCCTGGCACGAGGAGGACCTCCTTCCCACGTGTGTGTATTAATCCCAAGGAAGCCTCCTGCTTGATTAGAGATGACCTATGAACCAGGAGGTCAGGGTTCAATTCCCAGTCAGGGCACATGCCCGGGCTGTGGGCTCCATCCCCAGTGGGGGGTGTGCAGGAGGCAGCCGATCAATGATTCTCTCTCATCATTGATGTTTCTATCTCTCTCTTCCTCTACCTTTTTAAAAAAATCTCCCATGGGGAAGAACAGATTGCCTACAAAGGAATGAAAACCAGATTGTCATCAGACATCTCGTCAGCAACTCGTGATGCAATCTGAAGGTGGAGCAGAGCCTGCCAAGGGTGGAGGAATGGGCAACGCCACTGGTTGTCCCCGCATCTGCGCCCTTATTCTTCCTTAGTAAGAGGACCTTGGGATCTTAGCCAGACGCAGAGCCATCCAGCATCAAGGTTACACCCCCAGCCTCCCTTGAAGCTAAGTATGGCCACATGACTAAGTTCCGGCCGTCCCTTCCTTCTCTGCACCTTCCTCCACCCAGGCTGCTGCCACTATGCAGCCATCATCTTAAACCGTGAGGACAAGCGCCACGTCTTATGTGGCGCGGAGTAGAAACCTGAGAGGGGCCTGGTCCCCTGCAGTCATTCCCATGAGAATGAAATAAACTTCCATTTGCTCGCACTGCTGTTATCTTTGGCCTTTTAGTTTCAGTTAAACTTAATCCTAACTAATATGGAGGGGAAATTATACCCAGCCCAAATATCACTCAAGTACAAGAGTAAAATAGTCATTCTTCTCTAGGCAATAATCCAAGAGAAGTCAGGGAAGAGATGTTTAAGTATAGTGTGTAAAGCCCTACAAGTGAAGAATGGAAGGAGTACAGAAATGTGTGACTGGCGGGGACGAGGGAAAGAAGGGACGCAGTGAAAACAAGCTAAATTCGTTGTCTTTTATTGCGGGAGTCGGGAGATACTGTTTAAACGCGATGAATTAGGCACAAAGATATTAGCATATTTTCTGGGATTATGGAAGAGCTATCAGAAAGGCTAAAAAGAGAATTGGTTGAAAATTATTGCTTCTGGGGAATGGATCTCATAATTGATGGGGGTGGGGGGAACTGACCGATTTTTCAATTTAACTCTTGTGCACAGTTTAAATATGTGTGTAAGAAAACTCTGAAGGATAAGTACCTAACTCAGAGGTGTAACCAACCCTCCCAGGGACAGAGTGGACCCAATAGGGGAGGGTGTGAGCACAGACTAAGGTTTCACTTTATCACTTTTTGCATTATTTGGTGTTACAACACTCATTATTTTTATTTAAAAAATCTTTAAACGTATGTATTTTTTATAAGCGGGGAAGGGAAAATAACAGACAATGGTCACAATCTGGAAGATTCCACAGGCCGAAGGACAGGACCTGCAGACCCGTTGCCCTTTAGTGAAATCAGGTGTCTCTTAGTAAGTCTGATTGCCCTTGATTTCGGCAGCTGCCCGGATTTGTCTCGCCCCGTGTCCTGCACAGCCAGGCCTGAGCGGAGTTTAAAGAGAATTCCCCTCTCGGGAGGTGTTCTGCTCAGATGTCCCACTTCCTGCTGGCAGAGGGTTGGAATTCTCTCAGAACCGAGCAATTGGAGGTCCCTGTTTGCCAGGCTTGGGGTTTCTCTGGTGACACAACTCCCTTAAGTCCCAGTTGGCTGTCGGCCATCTCGATTCCTCGGGATGCCATGTGCAAGTAACCAGTGCGAGGAGTCTTGCCCAGTCATGAAACTTGATTCTGAACCTGGCTCTTGTGGTTTGTCTCCTAGCAACAGGCTTGGGGGCTCTGGTTATCCATCTAGACCTTAGGTTAAGATTCTTCCTCGGTCTATGAACATCTGGAGTGCACTGCCCGTATATGAACATCTGGAGTGCACTGCCTATATATGAACATCTGGAGTGCACTGCCCGTATATGAACATCTGGAGTGCACTGCCTATATATGAACATCTGGAGTGCACTGCCCAGCATCTTTTCTGGGACTGAAACCTTGCATTTCCTTTGGGGAACCATCTTTCCTTCTCCCATTCTCGGCCAAGAGATTTAATCTGGGGTTTAATCTCGGGGCATGCCAATCAGAATGTTCCTGTCTCCCTAGCCAAAATGATGGTTCAGGGATGGGCCTGTGATCTATGGCAGCCCGATCAGAGAGAATCACGGGACTTTTGCTGAAAATGGCAAGACATGGACTTGCTCCTTCTTGAGTATTGACCAAAGAAGCTTGTAGCTCCAGGAGCTAAAGGTCCAGGAAAAGGGAAGCTTCGCAGTACATAACACTGTTGCACAATAGTCACTTTACTACAGCCAAAGAGAGCAAAACAACGGTGGCACACATGCCAGTGGAGAGTCTAGATTCATCCTTGTCAGTCTGTAAGGAAGCAACTGACCTTCCCTTCCCCTAACCCACTGGCCTGGTGTCAAGGCAAGACTGAATACGGGGTCGGAACTTTCCTCCCCACCGAGAGCAGTGTCCCCCACCTTCCCTCGGGTCAGTCAGTGGAGATGATGTGGAAAACTTGGACTTCCACCTCCACCTGTCAGGAAGGA
>NW_006298628.1:3428991-3448632 GCF_000327345.1 Myotis davidii
ATGAGGACAAAACAAAACAACAAACAAGTAACAAAAAAGCACAAACCAAAAAAACAATGAAAATGTGGGGAGAAGGAATATGTAGATGAAGAACTGAAATAAATAAAATAAGAATGAAGACTTAGGGCAGTGGTTCTCAACCTTCCTAATGCCCCGACCCTTTCATACAGTTCCTCATGTTGTGGTGACCCCCAATTTCATTGTGACAAATTGAACATAATTAAAGCAGAGTGATTAATCACAAAAACAAAAGATGTAATTATAGATGTGTTTTCCAATGGTCTTAGGTGACCCCTGTGAAAGGGTCGTTTGACCCCCAAAGGGGTCGCGGCCCACAGGTTGGCGACCCACAGGTTGAGAACCGCTGGCCTCAAGTACCATAACACAGGTACCAAAGGAACAGATTTCTGTAGAAAGTCACTTGCACACAAAACAAGGAAGTTCTCAAACTGAATGAAAGAGAAAAGTGGTAGATGCTCGCACAGATGACAGACATGCTAACACTACCTGACAAAGATTTTAAAGCAACCGTGAGAGAGATGCTTCCACAAACATGCTTGGGACAAATTAAAAAAGAGGAACCCTCATCAGAAAAATAGAAAGTTTCAGCAAAGAAATAGAAGGCATAAAGAAGCAAAAGGGAATCTAGAACTGAGACATATTAATACCAGAAAATTTTAAAACTCATTGGCTGCATTAGTAAAATGGAAGGGAGAGAGGAAAACACAGTGAACTGGAAGACAGAATAACAGAAATGACCCAACTGGGCAACAGAGAGAAAATAAACTAAACACAAAAAAAGAACAGAGTTTCAGGGACCTGTTGGACGATAGTGAAAGCTCTAATACTCCTGTCACTGGGGTCCCAGCAGGAGAGACGAAAAAGGAAAGGGTTGAAAAGTACTTGAAGAAATAACGGCTGAAAATTTCGTAAAATTTGGCAAAAGACATAAACGTACAGATTCAAGAAGCTGAGTGAACGCCAAATGGGAAAGCTCAAGGAAATCCACACCAACACACACCAGCATCCAACTTCTGAAAGTTGGACAAAGAGAAAGTCTTGAAAACAGTGAGAGAGAAACGACATCTCTCCTCTGGGGGAAAACAACTCCCATGGGAGTGAATTTCTCGTCAGGAACCATGGAGGCCGGAAGGGAGTGGCATGTTTCCATGAGCTTAAATAACCGTCAGCCCAGGATTCTATATTCAGCAAAAATATCCTTCAGGGATGAGGGACTATCAAGACATTCTCGGATGAAGAACGAAGAATTTGTTACCAACAGGCCTTCCCCTTTAAAAAAATGACCAAAGGAAGTTTTCTAAACAGAAAGGACGCTACAAAAGAAGGATTCTTGGAACATCAGGAAGGAAGGGAGAACGTGATAAACAAAGATATGAGTAAATTAAATAGGATTTCCTTCTCCTATTAAGTTTTCTAAATTGATGGTTGAAGCAAAATTAGAACACTGCCTGAAATGGGTCTAAACGTATATAGAGAAAATATTTAAGACAATTGTACTAAAAACGGAAAGGGTAAAAAGACATAAGGGGAGGGGAGGTTTCTATACTTTATTCCAATTGGCAAAATGACAACACTGAATAGGCTGTGACAAGATATATGTAATACATAATGTAATGACTAAAGTAACTACTAAAATAAACTCTATAAAGAGATATACTAAAAAACACTATAAGTAAAAGAAAAAGAAAATTCTAAAAGATGTTCAAGTAACCTACAAGACGACAGACAAAAGAAAGCAGTGAAATGGAAAAAAAAAATCCTAAAATGAATGCTGGCCAGTGTTGCTCAGTGGCTAGAACATCGGCCTGTGTACTGAAGGATCTTGCGTTGGATTCCCCGTCGAGGGCACATACCTGGGTTGCAGGTTTGATCACCGGCCCCAGTAGGGATGCGTGGGGGAGGCGACCAATCAATGTTTCTCACATTATTGTTTCTTTCTCTCTCTCCCTCCAAATCCTCTCTCTAAAAGTCAATACATTTTTTTTAAAAAAAGAAAAGAAACCTCAGATATCACACTATAGGCAGATTGAAAGTAAAAATATGGAAAAAGATATATCACGGAAATATTAAAAGAAAGCAGAAGTGGCTATATTAATATCATGTAAAGTAGACTTCAAAGCACATTTCCAGAAACAGAGATGATGAAAGGGTTAATCTACCAAGATGAAATAACAGTTCAAGACGTGTGTGCACCAAAGGACAGAGCTACAAAATATGTGAATTAAAAACGGACATGTAACTGAAAGAAGAAATAGACAAATTGACAATTACATTGGAGACTTCACCCTCCCTCTCTCAACAATTGATAGAAAATCAGCATGCATACAGAAGAATTTAATAATACCGTTAACCAACACGATCTAATTGACAATTGACATTTATGTAACTCAGCAGATTACACATTCTTTTCAAGTGCCCGCAAAACATATAGCAAGCTAGACCACATCCTGGGTCATAAAACAACCTCGACAGTTTTGGAAGAATTGAAATCATATAGAATGTGTCCTCCAAGCACAGTAGAATCAAACTGAAAATTAATAACAGAAAGACAAGAGGAAAATCTCCCAACAGTTGGAAACGAAATAACACATGTCTAAATAATCCATGTGTCAAAGAGGACGTCTCCGAGGAAATTTTAAAATACACTGAAGCACATGAAAATGAAAAGACAACATAAAAAAACGTATGGGATGAAGCAGTTCCGAGAGACACATTTATAGAAAAGAAGAAATGGTCTAAACGATCTAAAGACACCAATTAAAAGGCAGAGATTCACCCGACCAGCATGGCTCAGTGGTTGAGCATCGACCTATGAACCAGGAGGTCACAGTTCAGGCACGTGCCCGGGTTGTAGAGTCGATCCCCAGTGGGGGCATACAGGAGGCACCCGATCAATGATTCTCTCTTGTCGTTGATGTTTCTATCTCCCTCTCCCTCTCCCTGCCTGAAATCAATAAAAAAAATATATATATATTTTTAAAAGAGCCACCTTAGATAGGGTCCTCTGGTCTCTGTCAAACTGCCATCAGTCCCACAGGCTTGATTTCCACCTAGGTGAATCTCATTCAGTAAAGACAACCGTGTTCCTTCAAGGTCATAGCATCCATCCAAATGTAGCAATATACTGATTGCTTGATTTCAGAGAGAAAGGGATAGGGAGAGAGAGATAGAAACATCCGTGATGAGGGAGAATCATTGATTGGCTGCTTCCTGCACGCCCCCCACGGGGAGTTGAGCCTGCAACCCAGCCATGTGCCCTGACTGGGAATCAAACCATGACCTCCTGGTTCATCGGTCGATGCTCAACCCCTGAGCCATGCCTGCTGGGCTGCCCACCTCTGTTTTACAGACCTGCAGCTCGAGGTTTCTCTGGCTAATGTTGAACATGAAAAACGAGCAGGCCCTGGATATGCCCCTCCACTTCAGGCTCTGGTTGTGGCACTGACCGCCCAGCTAGAAGCCGTGATTGCTCTCTCTGACCTCTCACTCCACAATCAAGAACTGGCTAAGCGTTCCGAGCCTTTGGCACTCAGAGTGATGTATGAGTACCAACAACCTGCGTGATCTCAGCAAGGCCTAGGAATGGCGGGGCCAACCTTCTGATGGACCAGGAAATAACTTGCGCGGCGGTAAAATGAGGATGTGGCCTCTGTCCTTCCACCCTACCCACCCCTACACCTTTTCACTTTGTTCTTAATCATCGGATATCGCTTTGGGATGAGCTGGATACAAGTCCTCCCACTACAGGAACAGAATGTGCAACATTGCCTTCCTCCTCTTACTCACAATGATATGATGTGCTTATTATGACTGGGGAGGGGTGTCTCAAGCAAGGCTGTCCCCGTGGTCCCAGACTCCCACTGCAAACGAAAGGGAAAATGTTGTTAGCTCAGGGGTGTGGCTCAGAGGACAAAGAGAGGAAGTGCGCTTGGACCTTAAGAGGAACTAGAACCAGGAAGTTCTTTCTCATTCTCACTCTTGCTCTATCGCTCCCTCCTTCTCGTATATTTTATCACTCTCTCTCTCTTTGCATATCTTCTGGCCTTTCTCCACAAATTGCATTCTCTCCATTTTCATATGCTTGGCTGCCCTGATGCACCACAGTTTATACAACCCAAACTCAAGCAATACCTCAAACTAACTAAAAACTTTCAACCCCAATTCTTTCATGTATCAACCCTCTTCCAATCAGATATGATGAATATGAGGTGAGGCAGGGTCATATCTTATAAATATGGCCTTTAGGGGTTTAATCCCTGCAAAGAAGAGGGTGTGGGTAGAGTTTTCATAAAGGAGGGGTATGGTCCGAAGACAAAAAAACCTATTATTTTGCCCCAAAAGTACTATACTTCAACTATTCGTGTAACTGATTTATAGCTACTAAGCCCCCATAGTAAGTTACTGCACTCAATTATCTTGCCATTTCAAGATCCAAAAGAAAATTCCAGAGACTTATTCAGCATCCTCAAAGAAATAAAGAAATCTGTCAGGAGAGAGTTGAGATAAAAAGATAATAGGCCAGGATGAACATGAGATTGAGATAAGACAAAATTGAAAAGGAAACTAAAATTCAATGGCAGAATGTGAACTCCCAATGAAGGCTCTAACGGGCACAGTTGAATTGAGGGGAAACTAAATCAGTATAGTGAAAAGCCATTATGATTCGGTGTGTTTGGAGATGATTCAGCCCGGTATCTATGCCACAATGTCTTTCATCGCAGAAGGATACTTGTCATATAAGGATGGGAGCAGAGGCAGTTACGTTTCCTCAGATATTTCCTGAAGTAATTCCTGTGCCCCTTCTCCCCACCTGTAGGAACCTCTGGTAATCTAGATGTAAGTAACTCAAACAAGGCAGGTTCTGCAGAGACTGAGAAAAGATTAAACTAGTGTTTAATCTACTTTCACATCTTGACCCCAACAGTTACTTTTAGGCCCAGCTATTTATAACCCTTGCCATTATTAACTCATAAAACATCATATTAAGACATCGCTGTAACCACAGACAATCACAAAGGCATTCATGTAAATCGTAAGGGTAGGCCTTTGACCTTCTGGCTCACTGTCTCCTTAGAAATTAGTTTTCAGTCATCCTCAGATTAATATTCCATTACTCAGATAAATTTGGAAGTCCCTCCCAGAATACTGAATATAAGTTTTAAAAAATGAAGATAAAGTAATAGGAAGAGAAACAGGGGGTAGCGATCAAGTCAGAAAGTTACAGGTGTCCCTGAAAAAGAAACATGAACTGGATGAAAGGCAATCAAAGACAAAATTAAATAAAACTTTCCTAAAATCGGGGAAGGCCAACTTATGAAAGTTAAAAAGATTCACAAGGTTCCATTCAACATTGATGAAGAGTATTTAGTTTAAAATTTATATATTGATTACCAAAATAAAAATATGGGAATTTTCTTAATGTATAGAACCACAGAAGCAAAGAGAACAGTAGAGGGGCACTACATTTCAACAAATTTTTGGACTATAGAAAGCAGATAGGAGAGGATCTGACTAAGCAAGATGGAATGACAACCTAAGCTGCAGCAACAGCCTGGCCCTAGCCGGTTTGGCTCAGTGGATAGAGCGTCGGCCTGCAGCCTGAAGGGTCCCAGGTTTGATTCCGGTCAAGGGCACATGCCTGGGTTGTGGGCTCAGTCACCAGTAGGGGGCATGTAGGAGGCAGCCAGTCAATGATTCTCTCTCATCACTGATGTTTTTTTTCTCTCTCTCTCCCTCTCCCTTCCTCTCTGGAATCAACAAAAATATATTAAAAAAAAATAAAATAAAATGTAGCAACAGCCTGGAATGACTATAAAGGGGGGAGAGTGGGGTGGGCTGGAAGATGTCCTTCAGCAAAACAAGGGAACAAACAAAAAAAGAAAAAGACAAGTGATCCAGGAAACAGGAGATCAGTGTAAGAGAGACATGAAGACAGTGTCCAGGCTGATGGTGAAGGAGAGGTCCCAGCCCCATGGCGAGGCAGCCACGCCATCCCTCCCATCAGAGGGGAAGTGACTCCCCCCCACCCCCGTTATGGGCTGGTCTTAACCAATAGGTTGTGGTAGGAATGATGCTGTCCCAGTTCCAGGCATAAGCCTGCAGGGGTCCTTAAACTACGGCCCGTGGGCCACATGCAAATACAAATATTGTATTTGTTCCCGTTTTGTTTTTTTACTTCAAAATAAGATGTGTGCAGTGTGCATAGGAATTTGTTCATAGTTTTTTTTTTTTAAACTATAGTCCGGCCCTCCAACGGTCTGAGGACAATGAACTGGCCCCCTGTTTAAAAAGTTTGAGGACCCCTGCCTTAGAAGCTGGGAAGCGCCCGTCTTGCTCATTGGGCGCCCTGAGCCAAGAAGGTCAACTATCCCGCTGGAGAGAAAAGCTAGCCACAACTTGGGGTTCCACGTCTGTTGAATCAGAGGCAACGCCAGTGGTAGAAAGTTTGCCCAAGTTAGTTTTACAGGACTTCCATGGGTTAGAAGTCAAACATAACCTTCAAATAAAAACCTCCAAGTGCGCAAGAAGGCAAACCCACCATGAGTGAGAAACAGAAGAAACAACAAATTTAGATAATTCCCCTGCCACCACCCTCCACCAAGATAGCAAATATTGTAAATATCAAATACGAAACACAGAGCAGCTGTGTATAGAATGTTTGCAGGAACAAAATGCAATTGTAAGGGAAAATATACAACAGGAAACCACCGGCATAGTACAGATGAGAAATAAATGAACTAATAGAAAGCATAATATTTCAATAAAATTTAATGGAGATGTGTAAAATATGTATAAAAAGTATTTTTGTAAAATGTGAAAAAAATCTCAATGGAGGGGCTAATCAGTATATGAGATACAGTTAAAAGTAGAATTAAACTAAAATATGTATCCCCAGAATTTACCCAGGGTGCCACAAAGTGAAAGAAGGGGAAAGAAATACAACAGAGAGTTGTGATACATGAAAAATAATAGAATGAGAATGTCTTGCATTCATCTGATTAGAGTCCCAAAAGCTGAAATTGGAGAGAATGGAAAGAAGCAATATTTTAGAAGATAATAAATGAGAATTTTCAGAACTGATGCAAATCATGAATACACAGATCCAGGAAACACAACATATCCCACATATGATCAAAAATAAATTCATACCTTGTCATCACAGTGAATCTGTTGGGCATCAAATATAAATAGATGATCTGAAAAGCAGAAAGAAAAAGACAGATGACCTATCAAAGAATGATAATTAGAGTAGCAACAGGTTTCACAAACAATAATGGAAGCCAGAAGAGGGTGCAACATTTTATAAAATGTTAAAAAAAAAAATACTGTGCATTTAAAATTGTGTACTCAGCAAAACTATCATTTAATAATAAGGGAAAATATAATAATCTTTATAAGAAACAAGCACATGAAGGATTTACAGAGAGATTTTCTCTAAAAGAACTCATAAAGGATTTAGTTCAAGAAATAGGAAAGGGATCCCAGAAAGAGGTAGAGATGCAAAAATGGAAAGTGAACAAAAAAAAATGGTGACATAAAAATAAGCCCCAAGAATTACTGTCTCAGTACAGTAATACAGGAGTCTAATCTGTGGAGATTGAAGTGAGGCAGAACGGAAGTGTTCAAAATCGGTAAATTGGGAAGAAAATCAATACTCTGTCAGGAGAGGGGAAGACCAGAAATAAGTGATCTGAAGTTGTCCTATTGACTAGAAGGAAGGCAAAATATCATTCAAGTTTTTAGGTTAAATGTGCGTATTAAAACGTATAGGGTAACCACTAAAATAATAGAGATGAATTACAGAAACGCCAAACCAGCATAAAGGGAAAAGCAAAGTAAATAGGGGGTGGGAATCATCGCCCAACGGCAAGAAACTAGCATTCCAAGTTTTGGGCAGCACAATGAGACAGGGAAAAAGTTAGAAGCATAATGATCACAAAGGGGGAGATGAAACTGTCATTATTTGAAGTAATCTGACTAGCCATAGCGAAAATATGAATTTACAGCAAACCACTGAAAAACAATAAGAGAATTTAGAAGGGGGTTGGATCTTATGCTCTGCATGCAAAAGTCAATGGCAATTCTATATACCAGCAATAAGCAATTAGGGGACACATATTTTTTTCAAAGATACCTTTTATAGAGAAAAAAAATACCTAAGACTAAATCTAACAAAAGAGATACAAGTTCCATACTTATAAATTGTAAAACTCTACTGAAGGACCTATAGGGTGACCTAAATAAATGAAGAAATAGTCCCTGTTCATGCATAGAAAGATAACATAAGATATATAGACATACATACTTTTTATAAAGTTCAACTAAAACTAAACAGTGTAACAATGAGATAATAAAAAGTGTTAACACATTTAATTTTAAAAGCAAGAAAAAGATAAACACAAAATTCATGGTACTGGTTATCTGCAAAGAAAAGGCAGGAGATGGGCCAAAACCGGTTTGGCTCAGTGGATAGAGCGTCGGCCTGCGGACTGAAAGGTCCCCGGTTCGATTCCGGTTAAGGGCATGTACATTGGTTGCAGGCACATCCCCAGTAGGAGGTGTGCAGGAGGCAGTTGGTCGATGTTTCTCTCTCATTGATGTTTCTAACTCTCTATCCCTCTCCCTTCCTCTCTGTAAAAAATCAATAAAATCTATTTAAAAAAAAAAAAAAAGGTAGGAGATGGGATGGAGTAATACGTAACTAGCTATGATATTATTAGTGCTTTTGAGTTGTGTGTTAATCAGCGATCATTATATTTGTAAATAAAAAGAAAAAAAATTGAGGAAAGAGTCTTAAATGTGTTTTAAAATCCATTAGTTTGCAGCTTGACAAAGACATAACTACAACAAAAATGAAACGAAGAAAAACATTATCAACTAAATATGAGAAAATTGATCAGATGAATTCAAATAAAAACAAAGTGCAAATTGGAATATTAATGCCAGACCATATAACATTTAAGGTAAAAATGCATTATATTAACTAAAGACGGTGAGTATGTGTACTATAGTAACATAGAACATAGTCCTATATTACTCAGGAGCAATAGAGAAGAAATGATAGTAATGAACCTTTCTGACGCAGCATCAATACATACGCAGCCGGGCTTCTGGGACAAAATGATGGAGTAAGACTTACTCATACTCCCTCCGCCTCATTATATAATGAGGTGAACAAAACCCATTCAAAATCAGTGGGGGAGAAGAGTGCTGTGACTACTAACAGCTCCCCAAGAGGGGAAATAAGGCCAACTCAATACCACTAACTTGAGGGAGTGACAGCCAAAGGGTGGTGCCGGGGGAGGAAGATCTGCCCTCACAGAGCACCGTATGGCAAAACTCCTGACACCATTTACAAAATTCTGAGTTGTCAAATCCAAGAGGATGGAACCAAATATGTCTCCTTATCTCTCCCTTCTTTTGACCGGGTGGTGATGAACATGGCCTCTGGGTAGAGACCAGTACCAGAAGACACGTGAACTGTGACAGACACGAAGATTCCCAGGCTCCAAACAGAATTGCAATAGCACCTCAAAGCCCAGAAGGGCGCCCCCCCATTAGAGCGAGGATGCTCTAAATTGGGCTGGGGCACACAGAGTAACTTCAGCTTCTTAATGTCTCCCACAAGCGGCTTTCTTCATCTGAGAGGACTCTTTCAGGGACTGTTTCTTACCGCGAAGAAAAACGGATCTTGAGTTCAGCAATTCCCTTCATTCGTTTGAGAGTTTGGGGGGGTTTCGATGGTTTGGCAGGTTTGGGTTTGTTTTTTGTTGTCGTTGTTGTTATACATTGTGAACTAAAATTCAGTGGTATTGAGTGTTGCTTCGGAAAAAGCATTTCAGTATGATTCCAATTTTATAAAAGTATTTGTCCTTCTATCTAACCATCTAATGTTAATGATAACTATTGATGGGTGGTTAGATTCGGGATAATTTGTTGCTGTCTTAATGCTTTTCTGCATTGCTTAAATTCTTTAAAAGAAGCATGTATCCAACACATCTCATCTGTGAATAAAGAGAGAAGCAGCTAGAGCAAGATAGCAGTCACCACAACAATTCACACACTTACCGCTTATCAGGCGCTGTTCTAAACCCGTGGCATGTACTAGGTTGAATCATATGAAATTGCCAATATTTGGCTGTTCTTGACCTACTAACACAGCAATTTCATGTGGTCCAACTTACATTTACTCCTTTAACCCTTGAACAACCCTAAGATGAAGATGGAGAACCAAAGTCGCCACCAACGCAAGGAGAAATCAAGGCCATTCTCCCCCTCCGAGCCCCCACCCCCACCCCAGTCCTGTCCTCTGGCCTTGCCCTCACACCCCTCCTCCACAGAGCAGGGTGCACACACAGGCACAGGGATGGTTCTCTGTCCCAGGACACCTTTCAAGGTGGCACCACCATCAATCTGAGCACTGACCGCAGGACCTGTGTTCTTGCTTTAACTCAGTTTACCCCCTGAATGAAGCCACTTGGGTTTCTGGAGGGGGGGTGGGGGGTTCTGTTTCAGAGCCCACAGGACAACTTTGGTGCAATCCCCAGTGCAGCCCCCGTGTCCCCCAGCCGGGCGCCAGAGCAGGATACACTTGACAGTTTCATGTTTATTTTCAGAAAGTGATGAAGACAAAAGAAATACATCCAGACACCACTCTCTGTACAATAAATAGCCGCCTCGTTCCAAAAACAACAAAATAGAAAAAAGGGCACGTGCGCGCGCGCACACACACACACACACACACACACACACACACACGACCGATCTTGCTTCTCTAGACAGCACCGTGTCCCCCATGCCCAGTCCCTCCCTCGGGACGCGCTGTCGCTGAGTGGGTGGGGCCCAGGCCAGCTGCCCATAGTCACCTGCGTCCTCTCCCTGACCCTGGCCGGCTGGCCATTACAAAATCCATGTGCCTTTATTTTCCGATCAGAGAATAACACACACACACACACACACACACACACACACACACACACAAATGCTGAATGTTCTTCTACCTTCACTTCCCCGTGGCACCCCCCACGCGCCCCCCTGAAGAGAGGACGCTCCTTCGTGTCCGAGACCTTCTTGTTCTGTTTTCTGTTCTCCAGCTGGGAGCCCGCAGCCAGAAGCAGCACCAGGTAAACGACTGTAGTTAGGGCACAGGAAGGGGAAGGAACACTCCTTCCAGGGTTCACCATGGGCCAAGGAGCAGCCGGTGAACCCCAGAATTTTGCCCCCCCTCTTTCCCCACCGACTACAAAAGGAGAAGGAACAGAGGGAGCTGGGGACCGCTCAGTCCTGAGTCTGTTGTCTACGTTAGTTGGCGTCCTCCAACCGAGTCATCTGCTCAATTGGGAAAATAGTTATAAAACTGGCCTTCGGTTTCCTTATCAAAAGGAGAAGGGGCCCCAGCAGGGGAGGAGCTGTCGCCACTGGACGGATAGGGGGACACACGTCTCCTCTTAGAGTCTCCTTCGCCCAGTCCCGAATCCCCGGACTCCGGCCGGACGAGGGCGATGTCCGTCCACAGCGAGGCGGAGGCCTGGTCCTCCAGCGCCCGCCCCTCGGAAGCACCAGGGCCCGGGTCCATGGGCAGAGTCCGCATGGGGCGGAACCAGCCGGCCGGACCCATCTTGGGAGGGTACTGGGGGGCCACGGGCCAGCCAGCGCCGGGGGCCAGGACCTCCTGGCCTCTGTAGTAGGACATGGTGGGCCCAGGGGCCGAGGGCAGGAAGGCCGGCTTCATGCTGACGGCTCGGAACTCGGCCTCGTAGCTGTGGTCCCGGGGGGCCCCCAACCAGTAAGGCTGGGGAACTACATCCTTGGCCTGGCCAGGAAGGTCGGGGTAGAAACGGCTGGGAACGGGATACTGGTTGGGCAGGAGCGAAGAGTAGTGGTCTCCCCCGAGCAATTGACAGTTGGGTCCAGGCGGGGAGGGGACACTGGTGTCCACAGATGTGTACATGCTAAAAAAAAAAAAGAAAGAGAGAGAGAGAGAGAGAGAGAGAGAGAGAGAGAGAGAGAGAGAGAGAGGGAGAGAGCCAAGAAGACAGGGGTCAGGAGCAGTACTGGTCACCGGTGAGCCTGCCTAGTGCACATGCCTCCCTGGCCCTTCTTCCCTGGCCCACCCGCCCTCCAGCACCCACCCGGCCTCTTCCAGCCTCAGGGCAGGGAGGAGCATGCGCGGAGCATGTGGTGGGGTCCCGGTCTCAGGGGGGCTCTGCAAAGGTGAGCTGAAATCAGTGGCACTTACGACTCAAAGTTCTCCCGGAATCCTTTGGCAAAGGGGTTGTTATCAATTTTCAGCTGAGTAATCTAGAGAGAGGGCAAGTCGAGAGTCCTGAGTCCTGAGTGTGGGGCTAGGAAACTTCCAAAATCCCCCCCAAGGGAGACTGCCCACCCCCCTGCTGTCCCCGTCCTCCGCTTCCCAGGCCCAGGCAGCGCTCACCTCGGCGTTCTGGTAGGCCGTCACGGCGATGAACTGCGTTTCTTGGAAAGTGAAGATATGGGTGTTGGAGGCACTGCAGGCCGCCTCGGGCTCTCCTTCGCTCACCTCCACGATGTGCAGCCGGGGCTGGTACTTATGGAGGGACTGGAGCACAATCATCTGAGGGAGAGCAGGAAGGTTGTGGGGCGGGGAGGAGGGAGCCTGAAGGATTCCCCCGACCCTGAGGTCATCCTGTCCAATCCCCTGCCCTGACACCATGTGACTTCTCCCAGGCCTTCCCACTGCAGCCCCCAGCTCCTGGAGGCCCCAATTCTACCCTCGTGCCCCATTTCCTCTCCCCAGCTGTCCACTGTGGCCAAGCTATTAGCGCATACAGTGCTTTTCCGGACATCCATTCCCTGGGACACAGGTACCGACCCCAGGCCCAGCCGGGTACCAGAGCGGTGGCAGCCCGACATTTGGTTTGACTGTGACACCCTTTGTGCCCCGAGATTCAGCTTCTTCCCACCTCAAGGTGGTGGAAAAAAAGCAGAGTCAGAGAGGAAGAAAAGTGACTCTTACAAAACAGTATCAGCCTGCAGGCTACCCCCCCACCCCCACCCCCAATGGGCTCCGACCTGGGGGGCGGGGCTGGCCCTTGGGGAGGAGGCCCACCTGAGTGGCGTTGTTGGAGGCCCCTTTGTTGTTCGTGAGCTTCAGTTTCCCGAATGAAACTTCTTGGCGCATCCAGTGGGCTCCGGTGTTGGGGGAATCCGGGTGGACGTACAGGCGGTTTCCTGCGGACAGTTAACCTGTGAGGCACGCAGCCCCCAGGGCCGGACCACAGTGATGTGGGCCTGGGCCTGTTCTGAAGGGGACATCAAGAAGGATGCCGGGAGGATCAGACGGGCAGGGCGAGGGGAGGTGTGGGCAGAGGACAGAGCAGGAGATAGGCCAGACTCAAGTAGAAAAGAAATGACAAACAGAACGGAGGCGAGAAGTGGGAGGGGATGGGGTGGGGTAGGGTGGGGTGGGAATTAAACCCTAGGTGTGGGTGTAGGAACTTGGGGGGGTTTCCTCCTGAATCCACTAGGGGGCGCCCAGTCTTGGAGGAAGAGTGCCCACTGCTCCCAGGCGGTGCATACCTGGCATGCTGCCCTCGGCCTTTCCACACTGCACCCACTTGCCGCTCTGATACCGCCAGTGGTGCTGGTCCACCAAGACCACGTCCACGAACATCCGGTAATGGCTGGTGGGCTCCAGCCCAGCCACAGTAAATGACAGGAATGGAAACATCCGCCTGGGGAGACAGAGACCCACCAGTCCCCATCAGCCCCCAAGCCCTCAGACAGCCACACCTCGTGCAAAGGCCACCCGTGGTGCGCTGGGGCCGGCTTCCCGACCTCGCGACAGCCAACTGGACATGTTCAGGAAGTTTCCCCACCATTTGTTAAACAGCCATGAAGTTATATAAACTCACAGTGAAATACAGGTGGAGCAAATGTAGGTTTACAGCTGCGACTATACGAAACACAGGGTTTATTATTATTCTAGAGGCCCAGTGCACGAAATTCGTGCACAGGGTGGGGGGTTGTCCCTCAGCCAGGCCTGCACCCTCTCCAATCTGGGACCCCTTGGGGGATGTCTGACTGCCGGTTTAGGCCCAATTCCATAGGGCCTAAAAAAATTGATATTCTGAAATTTTGGTAAGTTCCTTGTGTCTGTTTTTTCTTTAACCTTAGTAAGATGATGATTTATATACTGGTAAAAGTAGGTTTACAGTTGTTCCTCTGGAAAATTATACAATAAATAAGACAAGAAGAAACTGTATTCTCCATACGAACAACTGTAACCCTACTTTTGCCCCACCCTGTACATTATAAACTGAGGTAATAAATACTAAAAAAATCATCACTGTCCAAAACTTTGGCTACATTTTCCTAAGATCTCTGCTGTTGAGGTTATTTATGTCTATTATACCTAATAACAGATGATGTACACCACTCCGTGACTCTCCCCAACTCCACGTTCAGTAATATCACATGGGTAGCTTGAAATCAGCCACCGTAGGAGTACTGATACCACGGAAATCAGCAAACTGTGAATCAGGGCTTCTGAAAATGGTTTTCTCTCAGAGGGCCAGTTGCTAGAATTCGCTGCACATCACTAGACATCTGCTTCCCAGGGGGACCAAAGCCTCAAGCCAGCCCCCCCCACAGGCGGTTCCTACCAAGTCCTCAGGCCACAGTCCCCCCCCCGCATCCTGGTCTGGCCTCCATCCGACCTACATCCTCTCCACTGTGGCTCTCACGGTGCTGACACACGCCCAGCCTGAAGGCACCCATCCGCAGGCTCTCCCTGCCCCACCCTCTGGGCCTTGATGTCTGTTGTAGGGCCTGCCCCAGGCCTGGGCCTTCTGAGAAGCAGCTACAGTCCTGAGCGGAGCTTTCTGTCCACCTGAAGGAGGGCTCTCTCAAGCACCGTCCTCATGGGTGAAGTCCCGGCTCCCAGGGCAAGCGGAGGAAGCTGGTGTTGGAACGCTGCATTATTGTGCCAGAGTGATCACTGCACAGAAAGAGGCACTCCCGTCCCATAACAATTTCCACCACCTTCACCATCACCACCCCCGTCACCATTGTCCCTACACCCATCGCCTCCACCAGCACCACAGCCATCATTTCCATAGCACCATCATTACAGGATCCACTCCACCATCACCACAACCAACCCCTCCACCATCACCACAACCCTCAACTCCACTATCATCATCACTACAATTACTCTCTCCACTACATCCACCACCTCTACCAGCAGCCATCATCATCTCCAATGGCTCACCCTTTCTCTTCTAACGCAAGCAGGAAGAGCAGCGTTTTCAGGGTATCAGTGTTACCCTCATCAAAATTATTTTTCACTCCCACACACCTCTCCCCTCTTCCTACGAGAAGTTCCGTAAGATGGGAAGAAAGGCACTAGTCCGGGAGACAGGAAATCTGGGGGAGAGTTTCAGGGCCCAAGGAACAATATTGGGTGGATCCTAGTCCCTAGAGGGTCCCACAGAAACACCCTTAATAACCTTGGTGGGGGCCCACTGGTTTGCCTGTGAATTGAAGGGTCCCGGGTTCGATTCCAGTCAAGGGGACATGCCTGGGTTTGCAGGCTCGATCCCCAGTAGGATGTGTGCAGGAGGCAGCCGATTGATTCTCTTTCATCGTGTTGATGTTTCTATCTCTCTCCCTCTCCCTTCCTCTCTGAAATCAATAAAAATATATATTTTTTAAAAAAAATAACCTGGGGAGGAGGGAACATTTCCACATTCCTGTCTTCCTCAGACTCTCCTGGGCTGAGATCAAGAGACTTATGACCTTGGATTAGTTCATTGTCAAACCAAATCTCAGTTTCTTCACCCGCAAATGGAAATGATGACTCCCGCCCATCTTTTCTCTGATAGCTGTTAAGAAGCTCACAAGATGTGAAACTCAGCTCACCCTCTCTCCCATCCCACCCCATCCCACCTTCTTCCAGGCCTAGAGGTGTCAAAGCCCTCTGGCCAGGCTGAAGGACCCTGAGCAAGAGTCCAGAGTCCCAGGGCTCGGCAGGCCCGTCGATGTGAGAAATCAAAGCTTAGGAATGAGGCCTTGAGCAGCAGAGGGTGCGAGAACATTCTCAACCCATTCCTACCAACAGCTCACTCTCCGACAGTGGCCAGGCCCCTCACACATTTCCCATGTGGTTGGTGACAGGTTCCTCCAACTTGTAGGAATCAAGGGATAGAAGGGAATATATTCACTGAGTCTCTCCTTATGCAGCTGCCAGTTCATTGAACCAGACCTTTGAGATATAAAATGTTCTTTCCAATTTGACACTTGAAGGAAACGAGGCTTGGAGAGGTTTGGTGACGGCTCCTTGGTGGGAGACCAGGGCCGGGTCTCCTGACTGCAAAGCACTGACTGTGGTCTCTGTCCCTCCATCTCACTTATCACTCCTCCAGGGAAACGGAGGACACACAGGAAGAGGACGGGCGAAGGGGAGAGGGGAAGGGAGGGCTCAACTTCACCCTAAAAGTCTAGAATCACCACCAGCTGGAATCCCAAAATAGCCCCTGATTTACATAACACTTTGCTGGGAAGGAACGGGGAGTAAAGATGGGCCTAGTGCTGAACCTAGACCCCCCCCCCAAAAGATCACCGACCATTCTGCTCTCAGAGGACAGCGTCCAAGACCCCAAATTCCCCTAAAGACCATCCTACCTTGAAATATGAGCAGCATCACCGTGTCCCTCCCCGACCCCAAACACCTCTGACCTGTGCCACTTCCCTGCTATTAAGTACAAATTGAAAGGCGACTTTTTTGTCAGTCATGTTGGCAAAATGTTTCAAAATTGGTAATAATTTATGTAATGTTGATGGGCCTGTGGGGCATGGGTCCTCTTGTACACTACCGGTTGCGGGTGGTGTAACTTGGTACCACCTTTTAGGAGGGTTCTCCGGCCAGGCCTTGCACCCATCAGGATGCAAAATGTACTCCCGAATCAGGGGGTCCCCTCCTCCCACCAACCTCAGACCCATTTCGTAGAAATCCAACGGCCATTAGCGCACAGCCGAACAGAAAGCGAAGCTGGTTTCCCCTGCCCTTAGAGAAATAAAGTCAGTCAGCCCAAATGAAAGCGGCCTTAAAGCGAAAAATACTTTTGAAAGACTTAGAAAGTTCTTGGAATTGGGAATGGAGAGAAGGGAAAAACCCCACTAGCTGTGAGGCCAGCGATGGAGGAGTGTGTGGGCCCACGATGGCTTTATCCACCGCTAACTTCACACACATGTACACAAATGCAAATCGAGCTGCTTAACAACAGACCTTCCCAAAGTTATCTGACTTATAATAATCAACTAATCACACCCAGAAACATGGGGATTGCCAGCAATTAATGAACACCCACACGCCCACACACACAGACACCAGCCTCTCTCTTCCTCTACTGAGAATGTCTACCGTCAACTATTTTTTTTTAATATATTTTATTGATTTTTTACAGAGCGGAAGGGAGAGAGATAGAGAGTTAGAAACATCGATCAGCTGCCTCTTGCACATCTCCCACTGGGGATATGCCCGCAACCAAGGTACATGCCCCCGACCGAATCGAACCCGGGACCCTTCAGTCCGCAGGCTGACGCTCTATCCACTGAGCCAAACCGGTCTCGGCTCTACCGTCAACTATTAACGCTGGCCAGCACATTCACAGCGCAGATACAGTACCGCACGGAAACACAACACAGGTCTGAGGTGGGCGCCCTCAGGCACCCCACGTCCCCACAAACACACAGACCTGAACACAAAGGAGGTCTCAGTTTCACCCAGTGGTCTCCAGGCAGCCAGTCAATCAGGTGCTCCTCCATTTCCCCCTCCCCGCTCCGCACCTGAGCTGCCTGGATCTGTCTCTGGGCCCGGAGTCACCGCCTGCTCCCTGAAGGAGACGATGACTGTGTTGTGGTCCACACTGGGGGGTGGGACTAGGGTGGGAGGGAGAGAAAGGATCTGGGAGCAAGTGAGTCAGCTCCACGCAAAAGGCTGTGGGGCTGTGGGTGGGCCTGGGCTGGAAGGAAATTTCAAAAAGGAAGAAGGCCGTGGGTGATGTGGTGGTGACTGGCAGGTCACTGGAACCCACAGAGGGACAGGCCAGCCTGCCAAAGCAGAAGGACAGAAAGGGAGCTGTCCTCTGAGCCCCACTCTTACTTCTCAGAAGCCAGTGGCAGAAGAAAATGGCTGCCAACTCCCCAGATCACTGGCGCCCAAGCTCAGATACGGGGTGATTCGGGGCTGGGGAACTGAATTGGGGGTGGTGTGTCCTCTGCCCCTTCCACCCACCATGGGGACCCTGAGGCCTGATCCAAGGGGAGGAATCAAAGGATACGGGGAGGGACCACTGTCCTCTTCCAAACAAGAGCCCGCAGTGTCTGAAGGAGTCCCTCGGGGTGGATCACGAGTGTGATGACTGGCGCTGCCGGTGTGGCTCAGTGGTTGAGTGCCAACCTGTGAACCCAGAGGTCACTATTCCTGTCAGGGCACATGCCCAGGTGGCGGGCTCAATCCTCTGTGGGGGGCGTGCAGGAGGCAGCCAATCAATGATTCTCTCTCATCATTGATGGTTCTCTCTCTCCCTTCCTCTTTGACATTATATATTATATATGTATATATATAAAAAACATATTTTAAAAAGTGTGAGGATTGTAAAACATACACACACACACACCCCCCCAAGCGTGCACGCTTATGAAACTATCAGGGAAATTTGATGATATTTGGGCATTTCTTTTCAGGTTTGCAAATGGTATTGTGTTTATTTTTTAAGTCCTTTTAGAGGTACATAAAGGAATAATTCAGGATGAAATATTATTGTGTCTAGGACTTATTAATTCTTTGCACTATCACTAATACAGTTGCAGACCAGAGAGGTAGAAGTGAAGTGAGTGAGGATAAAGAAGAAACAAGACTGGATTCGCGCTGATCACTGTGGAAGCTGGGTATGGATCGATGGAGGGAGGCCCGTTACATTCTTCTCTCCACTTTTGTATATACAAATTGACCTTTGACAACACAGGGGTTAGGGGCCCCAAACCCTGTGCAATTGAAAATTCACTTATGACACTTGACTCCTCCAAAACTTAACTACTAATAACCTACTATATATTCACACATATTTCATCTGTTATATGTATATACTGTATCCTTATAGTAAAGCTAGAGAAAAGAAAATGTAACTAAGAAAATCATAAGGACGAGTAAAGGCATTTATAGCATTGACTTTTTTTAAGGGTGTATACGTTAAGACGCTCAGTTCAAACTCATACTGTTTGAGGGTCAACTGTACTGAAAAAATGTTTTTTGTTAATCCTTCCGCGAGGGTATTTTCCCCATCCTTTGATTTTTAGAGAGAGTGTGAGGGAGGGAGAGAAGGAAGGAAAGGGAGAGAGAGAGAAACATGGATGTGAGAGAGACACATTGACTAGTTGCCCCCCGCACGAGCCCTGACTGGGGCCCGGGATTGAGCCTGCAACCCAGGTACGTGCCCCTGACCAGGAATCAAACCCACAACCCTTTGGTTCGTGGGCTGATGCTTTAACCACTGAGCACACCGGCCAGGGCTATTGGAATTTTTCATAATTAAAAAAAAGTAAGTGTATGGATCTAAGAAGGAGACAACAAAACTTGTC
>NW_006298628.1:3448822-3451067 GCF_000327345.1 Myotis davidii
AAAGGAAAGGAGGAGGCTGTAGGGGCAGAGTTGGGGACCCACACTCAGAGATGCATCCCCTGAAATACCTCCCTAAACAGCCTGTGGGCAGACCACAGCCGGCCCAGCGCCCAGCAGGTCCCTGAAGTTCTGGCTGATGCTCCTCCACCTCATCTCTCATGCCTGACAGCAGGCTGTGGGGAGACCCGGGTCCCAGGGAAGGAAGGCTTCCTGACCACACACAGGGCGGAGGCCCCGGTTCGGTCTCTGTGTGGCTGAACGTAAACCGTGTACTACCCCCGTGCCTCGGTGCCCTCAGCTGTATAATGGGGACACCGCTTGACCTACCTAGCGCACAGAGAAATGATGGAAGTGAAAGCGCTCTGAATGCATCAAGGCCTTCGGACAGGGTGGGTGCTGTTTTGACTCCTGGCGCTGGGAGAAACCCAGGCAGGTACCAACTGGGTTTTTCTTTTTTTTAATACATTTCTTTATTGATTTCAGAGCGGAAGAGGGAGAGAGAGATAGAAACATCAATGATAAGAGAGTCATTGATTGGCTGCCTCCTGCATGCCCGACTGGGGATTGAGCCCACAACCAAGGCATGTGCCCTTGGCCAGAATCGAACCTGGGACCCTTCAGTCCACAGGATGACGCTCTATCCACTGAGCCAAACTGGCTAGGGCCCAACTGGGTTCTGATCCCACTTCTGCCAGTGACAAGTGTGCTGTGTAACCTCAGAAGAGTCTCTGGGCCCATTTCCTTGGCTGTGCAGGGAGGGGACTGAACAAGATCTTCGGGGTCCCCTCAATTCAAACACCATGGGACTTGGGGGAGCAGAGAAGAACTACCAGAAGGCTTAGGAGATGAAGGTCATGCCACTGAACACAATGCCAACATTCCTGGGTCCATCCCCGGGAAAGAGAAACAGCTCAGCCACTTGAGCCAACTGTGGTTGGTGGCCATGTCCCTCAATCCCAGGCCACCCCGCAGAAACCAGGAGGGAAGAATGTTCCAGCAATATCCAGATCGAATGCCAACCCCAGGCCCCGTATGGCCTCTCCCCTGGTCCTCCCCAAGCCCCACACTTGGTATCAACACTCCCCAGGCCCACTGAGGACACAGCCCCTCCACCGACAGGTCCTTGCTGCCCGCCCGGGCCTCCAGGGAAGGTGGGCGCACACTCCCACATGTCACACACAGGCAGGGCCGCTCAGGGCCCTGCTTACTAAACAAATACCACACAAGTGGAGTTTCTCTTTCTTCCCCCACGCAAGAGGCTCTCCCCGGAAGCAGCACACCCGGCCCCAAGCCCTACCCCACACGTACGGAGCTCAGGGGGGCCTAAGCCACGGGTTCCGCAGGCTGGACCCGTGAATATGCGGACAGGCTCTCGGGGGACAGGCCTCAAAGGGGACAGAACGTGGGACTGACCCATGGGTTAGCTTCGCCTGCTTGTGCCCATGGGCATTTGTGCCCCCCCCGGGAAAGGCCTGTGTTTGGAAGGGATCTGTGCCCCACACACTCTTTACCAACCCCCCAACACACACACACACACACACACACACACACCCCAGACATAGGAACTCACAGTACTACCGGAAAGGAAACTTGGCCCTGCGTCTCCATGTCACCAAATCCTAGCCTCACCGCCCCTCCCAAAGCTGACCTTCCAGCAGCAGCAGCAGCAGGGTCGGGGGAGGTGGCACCCGGGACACCCCCCACCCCCATGGGCACTGGGTCAGCGCCGGTTCCATTGCAAGACTCGGCCCTCCCCTGCCATTTCCCCACACGCAGGGCTAAGAGGTGTCCTGCCCAATCAGACCCCCTCTGCCTACTGCGACCCCGACTCAGGCAGAAAGCGGGGCCCACCCCAGTTCTGGGCGAACCCCCAAACCAAGGTAACGCTCATTGCACCCACTCTCCTCCATCCCCCTTTTGAGTTCTGCCTGTTGGTGTAATCTCCCAACAACACCCAGAACTTTTCACTCCATCTCCCTCCTCTAAGCCCCGAACCAAAACAGTGAGGGAGACACTACCCACCTGGAGGGGAGAGGAGGAGAGGGGGAGAGAGAGAGAGATTAAAACACGAGCCGAGCTGAGCTGGGCGGGCGGACCCGGGGAGCCGCGCGCCGCACTCACCGGCCCTGCTTGGTGATGATCATCTCCGTCTGGTGCTGGTTGAACTTGGACCACAACAGGTGGTTGTTGAGCGCAACCCTGAGCTTCCCCGACACCTCCAGCCCGGCCGGCAGCGCGTAGTCCT
>NW_006298628.1:3451492-3456933 GCF_000327345.1 Myotis davidii
GTCAAGTTCTAGCGGGGCGGCTCGGACTAGAAGGGCCAGGGGGTGGAGGGGGGAGTCCCCGCGAGCCCGTTCGCGCTGAACGACTGTGCCCCCTGGGAGATCAGCCCCTCCGCGGGCACCCAGCCTGTTTCTCTTCTCCGGACCCCGGACCCTCGTGGAAACCCCGCCCACCTTGGGAGGCTCGGCTCCAAGGCCCCCTCCTACAGGGAGCCTTTGGCGATGGCTCAGCTGGGACGCAGGCTCAGTGCCATCGCCACCTTGAACGGCCAACAGACATTCCTGGATGCCCACGGTGTGTCAGGGGCTGTTGTGCAAGTGGCTTTGCATGAAGTGTTAACACTCCCCCCCATCCCCACCCCCCCAGAGGCCCAGGTGGGCTGTGTCACATGCATCTTGTTCCTCTAGGCCCACAGTGGTCGGCAAACTCATTAGTCAACAGAGCCAAATATCAACAGTACAACGACTGAAATTTCTTTTGAGAGCTAAATTTTTAAAACTTAAACTATATAGGTAGGTACATGTTACTAACTTAATTAGGGTACTCCTAAGGCTTAGGAAGAGCCACACTCAAGGGGCCAAAGAGCCACATGTGGCTCGCGAGCCGCCGTTTGCCAACCACGGCTCTAGGCCCAGGGCGGACCTGGAACCTGGTTCCTTGGAGAATAAATACATCTGGCCACAGCCTCTGGCTTGCAGGCCCCGGGCCAGGCTGGGCCCACAAAAGCTCCCTCACTGGGCCTGGCCACAGGGGCACTAGCAGGGCACTCGACGTAGCCCGGGCTGCCAGGGCCGAGTCTCAGGACTGGCTCTGTGCCTGTCACTCAGGCGTGTGTGACCCGGGCAAGTCACGTCCCTTGCCTGACAGTCAGCCTCGGTGCCTCAGTAGATGGGAAATGGGGCTGCTTTTCAGAGGGGCTGAGCCTTACCTGAGCAGGGGTACCCCTGCAGCACCTTCCAGTCTATCATGACGCCCGATGGGAAAGCTCTTTGAACAGATTCGGAAGCCGCTGACAGGAAGGAAACCTGCCCCATGTTCTGAAGAGCTGTCGGGTGCGAGGACCACGGCTTTTCTGTCTCTGGTTTTCCTTTTCTGCTGACTCATGTAGTAATATTCCTTTTATGATGAAAACGATCCTTTTCCCCCCATTGGAAATAGCATTGCTGGGAGTTTTCCTGTATATAACGATAAAACATACTCATCTAGAAAACTTAGGCAGTAAAAGTAAAATCAGGACTGTATGAATCCTCCCGATTTAGGATTCGCTTTTCTGTGACCACCCTTCCAGGCGTTACTCCCTGCACCCAGCCTGTCTTGTGTGTGTGCGTGTGTGTGTGTGCGTGTGCCCACGTGTGTGCATGTGCATGGGTGCACGTGTGCACACACACACACACCAACAGGTAATTTTATACAAACACCACAGGTTCTGCTTTGTAACGTGTTTTTCTCTTTCACTCCACGAGGTGTCATGGAATTTTTTGCATGTCAATATGTAGATAAAGATTTACATTTGAAAAGAGTGTTTTGAAAAATACTTTCATCTGGTAAAGGCGAACCTTTCCTCTCCCCTGCCTCCCCAGCCCTCTTCAGTTCTCCCCTGGGGGCTGGCCCCATCTCCACGCCTCTGTCCCAGCCCAACAGGACTTCACCCTTAGGCATCCACGGGGACTCTCTGCTCCCAACTAGAGCTGAACCAAGAGGCAGGTTGGCAGGCGAAGGCAACGCTGGGGACCCCAGGGGGCGGGCATGACCCAGGGAGGGTGGGGGGAGAGAGAATCAGCACATCCCCTGAGGAAGGAGGCCAGATACTCGGCACCAGAACCAGGGAAAGGCCCCCCCCCCACCCTTTTACCCATCATTTCCTCAGGCTTTAGGGAGGCGGAAGTTTCTGCCTGCTATTCCAAGTGGGGCAGCATTGCTCGAAAGAGAGGGTGGCCATGGGATCCTTGGCCACATGGGATCCTTTTGGGAAACATGTGAGCTTCCAGTAAGACATCCCTGAACGACTGTCCCCCGGAGACAGGAGGCTGTTGAACGCCGACGCCTCTTTGGGGGGGAACTTTGCTAAGTGCTGGGCTGTGGAAGGCCAAAGGGAGTGTGGTCCTCCCTTGCTCTCCCCCTCCTCTTTCCCACACTCATCTTCAGGTCAAATGACCCCTCCCCCTGCCTCTGAACAGGAGGGATTAGGCGTCTCAGAATTGGGTGGACCCGGTCGCCGGAGGGAGAGGATGGCTGGGGGCAGGATTCCTATAACCTGATGGACTGTCAGAGGGTCTTACAACCTGGCTCATCAACCACAGATGGCTCACCCCCCCTCCCTCCAATTTCTTCCACCCAAAAAAGAAAGTGCTTGTGAAAAGCGGGGGCTGAGTGGCCCCGTGTCACCACTGCCAGTCCCGCCCCTCTGCCAGCTTGGGTGAGAAGAAGACACTTCCTCCTCCTCTTGCCACCTCACCTCTTCCCAGGCCCCAGGGCTGGAGTGGTGGGAAGGAGGAACAGGAGAGGAGCCCCCTGGGATCCCCTTACTTCCTATCACTGCCCCTCCCAGCCCCCCTCTCATCCCATCAACCCAGTGAGCAGCCAGAAGGCTGGCCCGGGTGGGGCGAGGGACCAGAGACGCACAGATGTGTGCCCAGTTGGAAGGTCACAGTTATGAGACAGGAAGGTAGTAAGTATGGGAAGCTGATTGACCAAACGCACACACTGCATTCTGGGCGGAGCCAGGCAAGAACCCGGTCTCCGGATCCAGCTCTACCCTAGAGAACACGTGCTTTTCCATTCCGAGGAAGAACAATGAGAATAAAGGGAAAGTCATATGGTCCCAGAAAAGTGATCCAGAAAAGGACCCAGAAAAGGTTTGGAAAACAGAAAATTGCCCCTCACCACCAGCCCGGATACCGGTGTTCTTCACCCTGTTGTCCTCTCTGTGTATTCAAGGCTGCTTTCCAAGCCGGTTCCCACCAAGACCCGAAATGAGGATGGCTCCTCTGATGCCATGCTGACACACCTGTGGGTTGCAGACCGTGCCATGAAGCTGTTACCTGTGGATTCCTGAGACCTGCTTCTAAAGAGGGTGATTCCCAGGCCTGTGGCAGGTCCCCAGAGTCTGTGCCTTTAAGGAGAACTCCAGCCCTGGCCAGTTTACTCAGTGGTTAGAGTGTCAGCCCATGGAACAAAGGGTCTCAGGTTCGATTCCCAGTCAAGAGCACATACCTTAGTTGTAGGTTCAATCCCTGGCCCCAGTTGGGACATGAGTGGGAGGCAACCAATCAATGTGTCTCTCTCACCTCGATGTACTCTCTCTCTCTCTCTCTCTCTCTCTCCTGTCCCCTTCCCTTCCACTCTCTCTAAAAATCAATGGAAAAAATATCCTCACTTGCGTGAGGATTTTTAAAACAGAAGAACTGAGGGAGTCCACGCGTCCGACTCTCAGGCCCCCTCCCACTTTGCTCTCCCATCTCCAAGTCACGTCCCATCATAAAGGCAGTGTGGCCTGACTTTGCTGCTGTGCGCGTCTCTGTGGGGGAAGGCTTAGTGTCTGAGGACCAGACCACAGACTCCTCACCCCGGAATCTAATGGCCACCTGGCTCCTCTCCTTAAAATGTGTGGAGTGCGTAGCTCCCCTGGGACCTACAAGGCTCTTGAAAGGGCTGATACCGCAAGGTGTGGGGAAGGCTGAGCAGCAAGTACATGGGGGAGGTGGGCAGGGGAGGGCTGTTAGTGGAGACTCAGAGCACAGGGGCACCAGCACCCAGGATTTTGGCCCTCCGCCCCTCTGGGCACAGCCCGAGAGGCTGTAAGAGGGTAGATGAGTGAGAGAGATGGGGCAGCGTGTTGGTGAGGAGGCAGGAAAAAGAAAGAGAGAGCACAAGAGAAGCCTGGGCTGCATTTCTGAAAGAGAAATCTAGAGATGGAGAGGGACAGGGACCACAAAGTCAGAAACCCAGAACGTGACTCAGTGGGAAAGTCTCAGGCCAAGCACGAGGGGAAAGCAGAAGAGGGAGTTGGGCCGTGAGAGGGGGGTCTAGAGAAGCAGAGACACCTGTGGGTCCTGTGGGTCCCCGAGGGAAACAGGATGGCTGGCTTCAACCCCAATCCCAACCCTCCCTGGCTGTGTGGCCTGTTAAGTATCTTAACTTCGCTGGCCAATGGAGCTAATAGACCGTCTGCTGGGACGAACTGGTTCTCAGCGAGGGGGGAGGTAGTGTCGAGGAGGAGGGGTCCTGTCGCCAGGCCGAAGCAGAGCAGAGCCACAGCTCCTCTCCGCCAAGCTGCCTGCATCTTCCTGTTCCTCCCGGTGGCATCCATGGGTCCCCACAAAGTGTCCTTCAAATCCAGCCTCCAGCCTCCACTAAGGGCCTTGGGCCAAAAGGGAACCTCCATAAGACCTTCCCCGGGCCCCCCCGAGGCCCATACACCACCATTCCTGAAGACTCGTGTATTGAGGGCTGGGATGGGCCAGACCCAGGGAGTCTAGGGTCACAGAGATGGATTAAGCTAAGCCCTGTCCCCCCATGAGCTCCTTAGCAAGGTGACCTCAGGGGCTGGAGTCCTGAAGCCCCTCAGTCTATTCGCCCCTTAAGTGTGGACTCACAACACACCAGTCTGTGCGCACACACCCACCCTACACGGAGTTACACTAGACAAATCCTCGTGATCTGCACCTCCTTCTCTTGTCACGCATCCAGCCACCCTGAGTGCCTTGGACACCTGCCTGGCTCACCCCCGCCCGCCCTGAACTCCCTCCCCTTCTGGGTCCAGACTGCCAGGCCTTCAGAGAGCATGGCCGGAACCATTGGATTAACAGCCAGCGAGGGCACAAGCGGAGGGACAAGCACCTGTAGAACCCCTCCCCCCATGACAGCTGCAGGAGTTCCGAATCCCCAACACCCAGCACCAGGTGGTCAGTGTGGGCTCCTCTCAAGGTCAAGGGCTCTGGGTTCTCCCATCCAGGCTGGCTCATCCTTCCCCACCCCACACATTCCTCAAGGCTGGGGCAGTCCTTACCCTTTGGCTCCAGGCCATGCCTGGGTCCTTCTGTATGGCAGCCCTCCCTCGGTGGGCATTCTATCTCCCTGTCTCGGATCATCTCTTCTCTCTAGTCTCTAACCGCTCTAACCCAGGCCCCAGCTCTTCACACAAGATCCACACACACCCACACCCAGGCAGCACCCCACCCCACTGTGCTCCCAGGCTAGGGTTCCTCGCCCTCCTGAAGCAAGGCTAATGTGTCAGGCACTTGAGCACCTCTGTGTTGATGGGGCATGCCAGGTTAGGGACAGGCAAGCTGAGCTCCAGGGAGGCCCTGGGGAGAGGCTGTGTCCCCCCACCCCCTTCCTGGGGAATCTCAGTAGACAGGCCCTTAATCTCAGGCAGGAAGCAGGGTCTGGTTACCAGGAGTGGGGGTAGGGGGAATACCCAGGGCTTTGGGTAAAGGGAGCT
>NW_006298628.1:3457018-3458315 GCF_000327345.1 Myotis davidii
GAGAATAAAAAGAGTTGAGTGGGATACAGGCCCAGGGGTTAACCCCTTCACAGCCAGGCTCCTCTGTGCTTCCCATCCTCTGTTCTTGGAGCTGCACAGCCCCCTGGCCCGTCAGGCTCTGCCCGGCTAGGCATCCCATCTGAGGCCACTCCACGTGGCCTTTGGCCACAGGACAGCAAAAGAGCCCCTGCCCGCCCCCTCTCCCGGCTTCCTGTGAGCGCACGTGTCCCTGTGTGCCCCCCGGCTCTGTAAGGCTCTCCGGACTTCAGAGTCTCTGTATTTCTCCGCTGTGTCTGTCTGCTGCTGCGGCTCCCAGGGTCCCTGTGCTTCTGCCTGTGCACAGTGCGCCTTCTTTACAGCCACCGCTGTCTCTGGGTCTGTAACATCCCCTGCTTGTCCTCAGTGTGGGTTCTGTAACTACCACTCTGGGGCTGTCCGTCTGCTTTCTCTGGGGCTCTGAGTCTGTTATATCTCTATCTCCACGTCTCTCTATCAGTGTCTTCAGGTCTATCCAGGTCTCAGTGTGCCTGCTGCACGTCTGTCTGTCTGTCTGGGACTGGGCTTCCATCTCTGAACCTGCCCGGGGCCTGTCTGCCTCTGGCCTGAGGTCTTTGGCTTGCCCATCTGGGTAACAGTATAGGGTGGGGACAAGATAGGGTCAGGTTTATGGACTGGACCAGGGATGGATGAAAGAGGAGGGTGAAAGGGGACACAGGCAGTAGCGGGGGGAAGCGATGAAAGGACAAATCCCTCCTTAAATGGTGCCCGAAGCAAGCTGGCCAGCCCTGAAATGCCCAGATGAAGCTTTGCCAGGCCAGTGGGCAAGGGGGAGAGGGGCATGGCAGGGAACACTCCTGGGCAGAGCTGCACAGCCACAGAAACATGTCAAACGGGAAGGACCCAGAAGCAAGTGGGAAGACCTCTTGGGGAAGCTCTGGGTTCTGATCCTGCCTCCACCACTTGCCCCTGATGATCCTGGCTGGGCGCTTTCCCTCTCTGTGCCTTCGTTTTCTGCTCTGTAGAACGAGAGAGTCAGCAGACACCGTCCTCCAGAATTCTGTGAGAGAGCAGGTGGGGGTGGGGCAAAAGACTTCCCAAGACCCAGCGCAAGAGACTGTCCCTGAGGAGTATCCCGCAGTGCCCTCCAGTACCAACGTCCTCTGTGTCTGGAGGCAGGACCGAGGGAGGAATGGAAGTTAGATCGTAAGAAGGACTTCCTGCCAGGCAGCAGGAGGACGGGGAGGCCCCAGGTTCTCCTCCCAGGGGTCCTGGGGCCCCCTCTGTTGAGGGTAGGGGT
>NW_006298628.1:3458990-3460672 GCF_000327345.1 Myotis davidii
ATAATTAGCCATGGCTCTCAGGCCCTGGGGGAGGGGCCGCTGGACTGAGAAACCAACGCAAAGTGACAGGGGCAGTTTTGACACGTGGTGGAGCCGACGGGCCCAGGGGCTGGGGCTTTGGGGTGTGTGTGTGTGTGTGTGTGTGTGTGTGTGTGTGTGTGTGTGTGTGTGTGTGTAGGGGGTGACAATCCCATCAGATGATTAAAAATAGGTCAGAGGGAAGAAGCCGCAGCCGGCACTGGTCCGTGGTGAGAATGCCATGTAGCTCCCCCAGGGCTGCTGGCCAGAGTGGGATGGGGGTGCTGAGGAGTATTTGCGGGGGCGGGGGGGTGAGCTAGGCGTGGGGACAAGAAGGCTGCAGGCCCGGCAGCCGCCCTTGGCCTCCCACAACCCTGTCTCATGGGGACAATTTGGAATTCTACCTGCTGTCCACCTCCTGGCCCTCCTGCCTCGCCATCTTCCTCCTCAAAGATGCAGCTCTCCCCCTGTCCGCCCGACCCACCCACAGACGTAGACAAATTCTGTGCCAGAAACAGCGAGACTATCGCCCCCTCGGCGAGCCCTGCGTAGCTCCCAGCCTCAGGGCCTCCTGCTGCCCGGGTGGCTTGCTGACCTATTCTACATGCCTTGCCCATCTGAACCGATTCACTACCGATTCCCTCCTAACATCTTGCCAACGCCGCATCCTGCTTGGAGCCCACTTTGGCCCTCCAGCTGGAGCTCAGAGGTCCCTTCCCCATCCCCCCTTTCCTCCTCCTCAGCTCCTACCACTAAACGTGCAGTGGCCTGGGAAAGGCTACGGCAGAGGCAGAGAGCGAGGAGGAAGGAGGTAGGAGCCCCAGGAGCCTGCGGCAGGCTGATGACCTCCAGGACAGCAGATGCCTGGATGTACAGTGCTGAGACACCTGGTGGTGTTCCCTCTATTTAAGCAATTTAGAGTCACCTCCCACCTCCTCCACTTAAGGTTGGGAAGTTCTCGCCGGGTCTTCCCACAGCCCCTCATCCTCCTGCAGCACAATCTCCCCCCACCCCCACCCCCAAGATCTCATGGAGAGATGAGCACCTGCAGTGTGGGGGTGGCAGGGAGGCCTGGGACCCGCATGCTGTGTGTGCTCTGGTCCTCATACATCCCGGGCACAGGCGGACAGCGGGCGGGCGACGAGGTGCCTGGAGCAGAGGGACAAACCAGCATTAGCAGTGCCATCGCCAGCTGAGTGGGCACCTGGGTCCCAGCTCCTGAAATGAAGGGCACCCAAGGCGATGTTGGCATGGAAATGGATTGGTTAGGCCTGACCTTGAGTTTAACCCCACTTACCACCCCAGACACAGATCCGCTCTGACACGCACGTCTGAGATGTCCCTGGGAGCCTGTGTCTGCTGCCCACCCCCCTCAGTTACCCAGGAAGTGTCACAAGGCCTCTTGCCAACCTCCTTCCACCAGGGCCACCGGCAGCTGGCACTTTGCATAGGGCCCTGAGACAGTCGCTGAACCCACACCTCCAGCCACGGGGGGCTGCCCATCACTGTCCCCCTATACATGCCCACCTCCGTTTCTTTTCAATCGCTGGCACCAGAACCTAACGTGTTGTCTGGGTGGCTATTGGACCAATGGCTGGGAATCACAATACTGGGCCCATGGTCTTTGCATCTCACACACTGTCACACACACACACATATATATA
>NW_006298628.1:3460989-3463587 GCF_000327345.1 Myotis davidii
CTGCCTTGGACATATTGCCCAGTCCAGCTTGTACTGTGTCTCATCCTTAACTCCCAGTGGGTTTGGAAACGGGAAAACTCTGAGTTCTCCCTGATCACCGCCCACCCCCAGGCAACTCATCTCCCTGGTTTCATTAGACTTCACAATGCTGTGAGGTCCACTGGGCAGGGATCATTGTCCCAGTTCTACTGAATGCGGAGAAGTAAGTACCTTGTCAAGGTCACACAGCTGGTGACCCAGTGCTGAGCCCTTATGCTGGCACATGCCTTCCCAGGACCCCACCCGTGAAGAGCAGACTTGTTCTTCCCGTTTTGCAGATGAGAAAACTGATGCTCGGGTTTTGTGTTTTTTACTCCTATATCCCTCTCTCCTCACAAGGTGTCCTGCCAACCCAGTGCCAGCTGAGTCCTGTGCTTCCTCTGGAGAAAGGCACCACCCCCAAGGCCTCCCCAGGTGACCCTGTGCTTTGGGAAGCGGGTCTGTTTCTGTTCGATGACCCTACAGAACTGAACCTCATCCCCCAGCAAATCCCACCCCGCTTACGGGGCAGGAGGCGTGGGAAGCAGGTTTGAAGAACTGAAAGGGGCAGAGGCTGGCTTAGACCCAGAGCCTGGAGGCAGAGGAGGAAAACGGCCCAGACGGGAGGAACCAGGAGCCCTGGCCTGCAGGTGCGTGCGGGGCAGCGGGCAGGGGGCAGCAGCATTCCTCCTCTCTGAACTCCTTGCCCCTGCAACAGGGCCCACTGCCTCTCATCCACGCTGTTAGGTGTCTGAGTGGGGAGGGTACGTCGTGGACAGCTCTTAGAAATGGGGGGTGGGAGGGGAGGAAGACGCCACGGGCATGCCCTTGTCATGTTCCCTCTGCCCCCTCCCAGGCTCACCACGCCTTCAGCTACTAGAACCTGCACTCCGCTCCCTCTTGCTTCTCACCTTGGGACCTGGGAGCCACTGGCCAAGGCGGGGGCAGCAGAGCCAGCTGGAGGGGCCAGCTGCCTCACCCGCTCCATGCCAACCTATGATTCTGGGGACCCCTGTGCCCGTTATAGCCTCAGCCGTGGCTCTGGGGACCCCATGTGGGTGGGGCTTAAGAACTCGTGCCTGGGCTGGGAGCGAGGAGGGGGCTTTCTTTGACAAGAAAGGGGGAAGTTGAGGCCCCCAACTCTGGCCCCAGTCTCTCCTCAAGATCTCAAACCCCTAAACCTCGCGCTCTTCTTTCACGCACCGGGAAGACCCCCCCAAAAGGCCCGTCGGAGGCAGGTCCCTCCCCGCGCGCGGGCTGCCCAGCCTCCGCCCTGGCGCAGGAGCGGCAGGGGCAGCGATGAATCGCAGTTTCTTATAAACCCGGTGGCTTCTTGTTCCCCGACGACAAGACAGCGGAGGAACTCTGAGGTTCTGGGTCTGAGTCAGGCCCCATCGCCTGGGCGTCCCCGGTGCCATCTCCCTCCGCCCCGCCCCGGACTGGAAAATCAGGCTCATGCCCCTGCCCCAGTCAGTGCTTCCCCTGCTTCCCCTCAAGGTCTCTCGCTTTCCCCTAAAGGGAGGCATTTCCTCGAAGCTGGGAAAAGTCAAGGGGGCAGAGACCTCGCTCCGCTACCGGCTTCGGGTGGGAAGGGGAGGAGGAGGGTGGGCACGTGCGGGCGGGGGTGGGGCTGCCTCGCCTTCCTGTCCCCCTCCCCTCGCTGCTCTCAGCCCCGCTCCTCAGTCCCCTCTTCTAGTTCCTCGGATGTGTGCGCCGGAGCGAGAGCATGGGGGTGGGGGGTGTCTGTGATCGTGTGGGTCCCCCCCAGCCCTCGAGGGTGCGGGCGGGTGGAGGAGGGGAAGCGTCATGCCTCTGGTGTGTCTATGGGGTGACATTCGTTTTGTCCACATGCTCCCCCTCTGTTCCTTGTCTGCAGGGGCTGTCTGTCCCTCCCAGAATCACAAGTCTGGTTGGTACCCAGCTCCCCACCCCGCATCCTGCGCATTAAACAGACCCCTCTCCTGGAGAGGAAGCACTCATCGCCCCCTCTCCCTCCCGCCAGCACTTCCCATCTCAGATAACTGACTCCTCTTCCTCCCACCACGGGACCCCCTAACCCTGGGCTGGTGAGGGCAGGTCATGCAGACCCCCACATTCCTGCCTGCTCAAAGGCTCCAGAGGCAGGAACCCCAGTCTTCAGAACCTAACTTCCAGGCCCTGAGGGAGGGCAGGTGGGTTTGGGGAGGGTGGGGGGTGGGTGCGAAAGGCCTAAGTCAACAACCTGAAGACCTCACACACGTGCCCACCTCCGTCCTGGGGGCCAGATGGGGAGGACAGGGAGCTGAAACAGAAAGCACAGAGAGAGATGGAGGGACAGAGAATGAAAGCAGGAGAGAGAAACTGAGACATGGACAGTCAGAAGGAGAGTGAAGGGCAGAAGCGGGGGCGGCCACGCATTGGGAGAGAGAGCGCCCGGGAGCAGGTGCTTGCAGGGGGTCAGGGAATGGCTACCAAGTCCCTTCCTTTCATCTCCAAAGGGGACATGGGGGCTTGGTGATAGAGCCAGCAGAAGGGAAAACTGAGCCCAGAGGGGGCGTTTTCCAAGCCCAGAGGGAGTGGGAGGAGGAGAGAGAGGGATGC
>NW_006298628.1:3463628-3465277 GCF_000327345.1 Myotis davidii
GGAGACATGTCTGGATGTGCATTTATTTGCAGGGCAAGCTCATTCCTTCCTTTGAAATGTTAAAAATCAATAAACAATGTCAACTTCTCTAAAAGATGCCTTTCCCTCGCTTTACATAACATTGAGGTGAGGGGATGGGACCTTCTCCCTTGGCACTGGCTACCACTAACGCACATGGAGGAGGAGGCGGAAAAGGAGCCGAGTATTTAATATCAAGAAGAAGAGAAAGGCCCTGGCCGGGTAGCTCAGCTGGTTAGAGCATCGTCCTGATACACCAAGGTTTCAGGTTCGATCCCAGTCAGGGCACAGGAATCAACCAATGAATGCACGAACACGTGGAACGACAAACTGATGTTCTCTCTTGCTCTCTCAATAAAAAAAAACTTTAAAAAAGAAGAAAAAAGGAAGCCTCTCTTACCCACCCCACCTGCACCCCAAAGGAGTTCTCTCTCCCCAACTCTGAGAGGGATGGAGAGGTCACCCCGGCAAACTCCAGAGGACACTGGCCTGGGGGTGGGAGCTGAGGGGGCTGGGTACTGTCACAGCCTGGCTTCTCCCATCCACACCACCCGTCCCTGAAAGACCAGATTGGAACTTGGCCCAGAGAGGGGAGGGGACTGTCTCCAGGTCACACAGCCCTCTGGGAGGAAGGTGGGGAATTTCAAAGGAGGATTCTGGTCCCAGGCCCAGGTACCAACTGGGCTGCCAGGCTGATATCCAGGCTCTGCTCATGTGACACTGTGCCCTGTCCCACCCTCAGCACCAGCTCATCTCTTGGCTCCCTTGGGAATTGAAAGGAGACAGACTTGGGGACCAAGGGGCCCTTATCCTCAGACCCTCTCTACTCCAAGCTGTTGGGTGAGGCAGCCCTAAAATAATGTCGCCCCCACTTTGTGACCCCCCAACCCCTGGGCCCACAGACATGTGCTAACACAGAGCCAGCAGCCCTGCCATCGGGAGCTCAGCCACCAGCAAAAGCTTCCAAAAGAAGCCCCTTGTCCATCTCTGCCTCTGCCTGTGCTGAAAATTTGGGGGGCCAACAGGAGGGGCTTTCAACTCCCTTAGTCATCCTAGGAAGCCAAGCTGAGTAGCAGTGAGTGATATTCACCCGACCACAAGCCAATTTGTGGTTTCAGTTGTTTTCGGAAGGAGCAGCAAAGCAGGGCAGGAGGCCCTGAGCAAAGGAGTGGGACCCCAGCCCCTGCCCGGCCACTCAGCTGGGCTCTGGAAGGACTCTGGGGCCCAGGAGCGCCCCGGACTGCCCCCTCACAGACTCGCACTGGAAAGATCTGTGACAACCAGGAACACCTCTCCCCATCCCCTCTATGTCCCCATGGTGACGTTCCTGGTTAGGCTGGCTGCTTCCTGGATCCAGGTGAACATCTTTGTTTCATTTCCTTTTCCTCTCCTCTCCTTTCTCTTCCTCCTTCCATCCCTTATCTTCCTTCCCTCCTTCCTTCCCTTCTTCCTTCCATTCCTTCCTTCCTCCTTCCCTCCCTCCCCACCCTTTACTTATATGACAGGAATAATTCAGGAGCCACAACAGAGAGAACAGAGGCTGCTGGAAAGGTCCCCAAATGTACATGGCCCGCCAGGCCCCAAACTCAAACCTACAGGCGCCCAGGCCCAGCCTCCAGCTCCTTCGGCTG
>NW_006298628.1:3465468-3467515 GCF_000327345.1 Myotis davidii
ACCCCCTCATGGTCTGGGGGGGCAGAGCAGGGGGAGACCAGGATTAGCAATAAAGGCCACTTCTCACAGGGCAGATTTTAGAAGAATCTCAGAAATACAGAAAGCCAACTGCCTGGTCCCATCCCTTAATTTTTTTCAAACTGACGAATGGAAGCTCCGAGAAGCAATGCCCTTAGACTCTAAGGCTTGGAGTACGGTTGGACGGGGTCCTCACACTCAGGCTCTAACCAGCTCCCCTGTCTCCACGCCACATGAGGAGCGAATTCTCTCCCCTTTGTGATTTTTTAAGTGTTTTTTCTAAGTACACATATTTTTATTGATTTTAGAGAGGAAGGGAGGGGGAGAGAGACAGAGATAGAAACATCAATGATGAGAATTATTGATCAGCTGCCTCCTGCACCCCCCACACTGGGAACTGACCAGCAACCTGGGCACGTGCCCTTGACTGGAATCGAACCCGGGACCCTTCAGTCCGCAGGCTGACACTCTATCCACTCAGCCAAACCAGCTAGGGCCCCTTTGTGATTTTCAGTGTTGACCAGACTCCTTGTCCCAATGACCAGGGAGAAAGTCACCAGAGCCAGGCCAGGCGCAAGGAGGCAGATCCATTAATGGCTGGACACAGAGAGGTTTAGCATTTTTCTGGAAACAAGTGGCATTCCTTGACCTCTTACACCGGGAAGCCTGCCTGAATTAGCGAGGGGCCTCACCCTCCATACCTGGTGGCCATAGCCATGGCAAGGAGAGACAGGGAGGAGCCAGGGTAAGAGACATGCCTGAGTACCAGCCACAGTGCACAGCCCTGAGGGACAGGGAAGGAGAAGTGAGTGGGGCAGGAAATGGGGTTTAGACAGGATTGGGGAGTACGAGAAGCTAGGGAACAAGGGGCACCCCATGGGGAAAAAAGCTGCCCAAATGAGTCACCGCTGCCCAGGTGCAGCCCTCCTGGGGGCTGCCCATCTACGTTTAAGGTTTATCATGTGATTTTTACAAAAGGTAACGAAGCCGTGGGCTGGAGCCGACCACGTGCGTCTTCTCCCAGTGGTCAGCGCCGTCACAGTGGCAACCTGACTGTGAGAGCCCGCTGTCCAGGGTTTGCGGGCGCATTGCTGGGTAAAGGGCCAGCTTCAAAGCCAGGAGCGGACGCCTGCGCGTGCATGTGGGACTGCACGCATGTGTTGATGGGGTCTGCGTGGAGTTGTGAATGCACAGCAGAGTGTGCCTAAATTCCTGTGGCACCTGGGACATACCCCTGTGGCACTGTGCTCCTGGCCGTGTGAGACTGTGTGTGTGTGTACACCACGTGTGTCGGGAAGAGTGTGTTACTGCAGGTGGGTGTCACTGGGAGCTTGGTGAGGAAGGGTGTGTGAGTGTGTGTGTAACTGGGGCTGGCCATATGCTTTACGTGCCTGGAGCTAAGCGTGCATAAAGAGGAGGGCAGTGGGAAGAGACCCACATGTGCCCAGGTGGGGGACCAGGGCTGTGCCTGAGACCAGAGACACCCAAATCCCTGAGCTCTGAGACTCAGAGGGGGGGTCGCTGAGACCCCCTGCACCAAGTCCCACTCAGTCCCTCTTCTGTCCTCAGGCTTAACCACCTGCCAGCCCAGGAGGGAACATGATACTAAGGCAGGCAAGGGGCTCTCTGTCTCCCAGGTAAGTTCTCTGGGTGCTGGGCACGTCAGAAAGGCCAGCACCAGGGGGCACTGTGCTCTTCCCTGCCCCTCACCCATGCTGCTGGGTGAGCTATCTCCCTCACACCATCTCCTGATCCTCCCCCTCACCTCCTATCCACAGTTTGCTTTTGCTGTCTAGCGGGGAGGGTGGGGTGCAGGAGAGTTCACCCTCAAGGCCAAGGGCCCCAGGATGGGGGAGGGACATGATCGTCATTCAATCAGCCCCATCCACCTCCTCACCTGTGGGCTGAAAGCCTGGCTGGGCTTTCCTCTGGAGCAGAGGGCTCTGGCCAAAGAACACGGGCTCACTGAGTCCCCCCTCCCCCTTCTGGCCACCCCCTTGCTCTTTGCCTCAGGAAACTTGGCTCTACA
>NW_006298628.1:3467654-3475275 GCF_000327345.1 Myotis davidii
GTGGCTTCCCTGGCCCTGCTGTGGTCTACAGGCCAGAAGAGGAAACGCATGAGGGCAGGACTTGGGAGAGGGCTGAGACGAGACCGGCTTTCTCACCTCTGGTCATGGACTCAAATCCCTTTCCCAGGGTCTGGCTTGGGGACGTGTCTTCTGGGGCCTGAACCCTCCCCCTCCCTTGAGCTTTCAGGTGCCCACCACCTGCAGCTGGGGCACTCTGCTCAGCTCTCTGCCCTGGGCCTGCACTGCCCCAATGCCGGCCTGAGCTCCCCAGCCTGGGAGGGAGGGTCTACGGCCGGAAACATCCAGGGGAGCCACTGCCTGGGTCCAGCTCAGACAGGCGCCCGCGTCTTCACCTGAAGCTCTTCCTGAAGTCGAACCTCTTGTTCCTTTGACTGTGGCCGTCCCAGCCCCTCCCCGGCCAGAAGCTGGGCCTCTGCCCATCTCAGCCAGCCCTGCTCCTTCAGGTGGAGCTGGACTCCAGCAGAGAGAGAGGCAAGTTCCAAAAACGAAAACAAAAGCCTCCACTCATCCCCAGAGCTCTTCTACCCGCCCTGTCCTCCCTGCCCCCAGCCACCACAGAAACCCTCAGGGCATTGGAGCCTTCGTCCCCAAATGAGTCAGGGCCCCTCCGGCTCGGCTTCTTACTGACCTCTGTCCAACCCCTGTGGCCCCAAGATCGGCTTCCCCAAGGGGAGGGGTGGAACCTCCTGTGAGCCAACCACCTCGCCCTGGACGCACCTTCTGCCCTGGCCTCTTTTAACACCAAATCCCCCCACCCCCTGCCGCCCCCCTCGAAGGTTGATGCTAAAGGGGAATCCATGCAGAGTGCCTGGGTATGGAGTTGGGGGCATGGAGTGCTCCCGCCCGCTGAGGTGTGCCTGGTGCCTGCCTCACCCCGTGCCCCTAGGACACTCCACACTTTTATTCCACGGAAGTAATGGAAACAGGAGCTTCTCCCCAGGTCTGAGGCCCCAGAGGGCCCTCAAGGGGGTGCCAAGAGGCCAGCTGCAAGTTTCCTTCTTTCTCTTGTGCTCAGGAGAGCGAGACTTCCCAACGGGGAGGGAGTGCCGTGGTGGGAGGTGCCAGGGCTGGTGAAGATGCTGCCAGGCAGAGCGGAGGCAGCAGGTGGTCCGGCTGACCCGGTGGAAGTGGCATGCTCCCCTCACCCTGCACCCTGCACTGCATATATTCTCTCTCTCCAAAATAGCATCTCTGGAGGGGGAAGTGGAGGAAGTTCTCAGCTCATCATTCGCTCCTTCCCACGGTGTGTTCACAGCCCTCTGGCTGTCTCTCTCGACCTGGTTTCCCTGCCAGGCCCTTCTGCCCTGCCTCCACCCTCACCACCGTGATCCGCCAGGTCCCAAGACCCTCTGGCAGAGAGCGAGCCTCCCTCTCTCGACCCTCCATGCCTGCCGTCTCCGACGTCCACCAAGCCGTGGGTGAGCGGTCATCATTCCCTACTCCCTTTGGTGCAGAAGTAAACCCATCGCACACAAATGAGCGCCACATGTGTTTGGGTGCCTATGTTGTAGTCACGGGGCGGGGGACACCTGGGCCCTACCTCGGAGGGAAGCTGCACCAGAGCCTCTAACGGAGCTGGGAGTCCCCTCTCCCTCCCACCCCATCCGAGGGCCCGAGGCCCCACACTGGACCCAGGTGGGTAGGGGCAGTTAGGGCCCCGCCTGGGAAATGCCCAATCGGACAGTGGAGCAGGACACAGGGCTGGGGTCCCACATCCTGCCTAGGAGAGGGGCCCCAGGGACGGGTGTGTGGAGCCGGCTCTGAAGAAGGAAAGGGGCAGCACTGGGGTGTCTGGGGCTTAGGGATGTGGGAGGCCGAGATGGGGTGTCTGCCCAATCTGAGGAGGGAGGAGCCACAGTGGGTGCATTTCCCCTGCCAGGAGGCAGCTGTGGGGCTGCAAAAGGCCTGACCTCCTGACCCCGGCACCCGTGTGAGTGTTGGAGGCAAGGAAAGGCAGTCTCAAAGCCCCCCCCCTCACCCCAGGGAACCACCTCCCCCTTTGTTATTTCTGGCTCCATTTACTTGGTCAAGAAGGGTGTCAGTGGTAATGCAAATGAGGAGGTGTCAGAGGTGCTGGCCGACACCCATCCTGTCCCCCTCCCAGGCCCGCCCCCAGTGCCCACACTCACACAGTCGACTGGAACATCTGCGAGGCACGCCTGGTGCCCTTGCCCGTGGCTGAACTGGCATGGAGGGTGGGTGTAGCTGCTCGTTCTCAGGGTTTCTGCTTCTGCCACAGGAACAGGGGTTGACATCACAAGGACCAAGAGGGCCTCCAGCTGATGCCCAGGTCCTCCCCTCCCCCCGTCCCCTCCTGCTCTCCACCCTGCCAGGCCTCCCTGGGGTACTGATATCTAGACAGTCAATGCCCCCACGCGGGGCCTTCTCGCCGAGGCTGCCCATTGAAGGACACACACTGGAGCTTTCTCGCAATACCTGCCCGGCCCCTGCAGCACCTGTGCGATCTCTAGAGGCACCTGGGCAGCCAGGGGGCACCGCTCTGAGCGCCAAGCGGTTCCCTAGCGTTAACACGGAGAAGTCAGGGAAGGGCAGGGAGAGGGGCAGGTGCTAGAGGATCTCACACCACATGCTCTCCTCCCATTATCTGGCCTCTGCCCCAGACACCTCAGCCACCGCTTCCCAGGTAGGACCCCTTGCCCTCGGGGTCACGCCCATGTGAGACCTCAGTTCTTCCTGCGCTAGCCAGAGTTGCTCTGTTCTTGTCCTTGCTGAGGGAGAGATGGGACCAGGGGAGCTGTTCCGTTCCCCCCACCCTTTAGAGATGTCGCTGCGTGAACCCCCCACCCCCTCTGTTCTTCTTCATTAGTCCTAATCAGCGGGGTGAGGCGTTTCTCATTAACACGCTGACTCACCCACACGCCTCTCCCTTTTGTTAGCTATCAGCTTCTCTCCCGACAGACACACACCAGCACCACCACCACCACCACCACCACCGCTGCTTCTGCCGAAGTGTTGCTCCTCTCAGCTGATTCCCTGGCACAGGAACCAGGAGTGGGGCGGGGGTCTCCATGGTAGCCCTGGCTGAGGAAATCCTGGGGGGATAGGTGTATCTGCCTCAGCAGGGTTCTTCCAGCCACTTTGCTCTGCTCCTGTGAAGGTTGTCCCATCCTCTTACCTTTCCAGGAGCCTAGAGATCTAGACCCTTTCACCCCCACACTCAGGCCTTAGTGCCCCCCACATCACTCCTAGAGAAACGAGGAGCCAGCGCCTTATAGCTGAGGACATCCTGCTTGGGAAGGGAGGGGTGTGTTGGCAGGACTCCTCAGCCCCTCTTCCAGCCCCCTCAACCCCACAGCCTCTCCTTCGGTGGGGGAGGGGGCATTCAACAGAAGGCTGTGGTCTGGAGGACCTCGGCTGGGGCATATTTCCCCACCTTCCCTCCCAGCCCCCAGCAGCTTTCTGCCCCGCACCTGAGCCCTTTCCCAGGTCCTCAGAAATCCAGGAGACAACCTGCACCTCTGTCCTCACGCTCTCTCACCTGATGACATGATGGGGCGGAATGGCCAGGTTGCAGGAAACCCTAGGTTCCCTCCTGTGCTGAGCCGGCATGGCCATGGGCGAACCTGATGGGGGGAGCGGTGAAAGCTGGGGCTACGTGGGACACTGCTCCTCTGATGGAGAGACAGAACCACGGCCTGCAAGCCGAGTCTTTATTTTATAGCAGATTCCACGCGGCAAAGTAAGGGCTTGGTCAAGATGTTTACCACGCTCTCCTGGGTTTCGAATCTACTCAATTACAGGCACCTGATCAAGCTTTGTTTCCTTGCTGCACCTCCCGCAGCCCTTATCACTCAGCCACGTGGGACCACAGGTTCAGACCATAAGGTCGAGCTCACAACCATAGCCTTTGGCTGTCATTGTGCTGGGACTTGCACGTGGCTCTGTCACGAGAGGACCGTGCCCTTTCATTAGTCCGAGGCTTGAACCTGTCCAAACGCTGTAGCCGCTCTCCACACCCTCCCAACCTTCAGATGTGCCCCTGCCAGCAGCTCATTCCAGCTCATCCTTCGACTCCTTTCTCAATGGCCAGGATTTCTCTCTGCCCAGTGTTCCCGTGCCACCCCTAATTCATCCACGCCCTTCCAGCAAATGCTTCCAAAGAACAGGACCCAGACCCCAAACCTGGGCACGGGAGTTGAGATGGGGGAGTACCAAGGGGCACTGAGCCTCCATGTGCCAGAAGTTCCAGAACCTTCTCTCCCACGACTTGTGAAGCCATGTTCCATAGGGATCACTGTTCTCACCTCTCCTGTCCCTCAGCACGTGACTGCAGATGAAATCAAGGCTGGATGAGCTTTTAGAGGAGCAAGTGGGGCTGGGCAGTCCCCTGGGGATCTGGACCTTGACACTAAGTGGGGAAGATTGTTCGTCCTGGGTCTAGAGCTGCACCTCGGGCCTTCAATTAGCAATTGCCCCCACCTCTTGTTTTTAAGGGTGAAAGGATCCCGTGGAAATGAAAGGCACCCCGAGTTGATGCATAAGAACCTCAGGCCCTTTGTGCAAACAAAAGGCGGCCCTGGCGGGGGCAGGAGTCAAGGGTTTGTGACCTGGCTCTGACCTCCGGGGCTGTGCGACTTCTGAAGCAGCTCTCAGCCCGGAGCCCAGCCCTTCCCCTGCTCTCAGACTCATGAGGACATGGAACACGGATGTTCTTCCTCTTTGAGGCCCCAGTCTGGTTCCTGGAAGGCAGAAACCATTTGATGAAGAAGTAGCTGCTACGAATACATGAGCCCTCAGGGAGGGCTGCAGACCTCCACCTGCCAGACCTTCGGGGCAGGGAAATTCAAGAGTCCCCGACACCTGTCAGGGCTGGGGTGGCTGCTCTGTCACGAAGACACCCTCTGCTACCCCAGATCTGTCCTCAGTAAGCTCATCACAAGTCATCTACGGCCACTCGCATGCTTACCCCTCCAGAACCACCTTGAGACATGGGTGCTCTCTCATCCCCTGCCTGCCCAATGACCACTCTCCATGGTGGTGTGTTTGTGAGATACTGTTTCCAAGACCTCTGGGTCCCTCCCCACCCCTGCCATGGAGGGCACAGACTGAGCGCAGATGGAACAGGTAAGTTTTATTTGGACTTTCAACTTGTTCAGAGGGCTCGGGGGGCCCCCACCTCCCCTCTGCATTCCCCGTCCCCACTTCCCCTCCCTGGAGGAACACTCAAGGTACAATGCCATCTCTGGAGTCCTTGGCCCCTTTCCCGCCTGACACACCCCTTCACTCCCCCACGCTGAGAGGGAGGGGAGACGTGTGAGGAGGGAGGGGCCTGGAAGAGTTGGATCAAAATGGTACATGCACTGACAGTAGCGTCCGCTGCCATGGGCCTGGGGCTGAGACCCAGGCGAGGCTGGCAGCGGGGGGTGGATTCATCGTGGGTGGCAGGCTCTTGCTGTAGGAAGCTCCCCACCTCAGCCCTGGGACCCCCTGGCCTCCTGCTTACCCGTCCTTCTGAGGGTACGACTCTGAGGTAGATTTCACAGAGGGAATGTGGGTCACTGGGGTGTGGGAAAGGGGTTAGCTCTTTTGAATTTGATCTCCACAGCACCCTGGGCCCATCCTCAGGTTCTGGCTTGGGAGGCAGGGCTGATGACACCCACCCAGCTAACAGAGCCTGAGTCACACATGGGATCCTGGGTACCTGTGGTGCCAGGGCTCGAGTTGGGTAAGAGGGGAGGGGAGCAGCTGTCACAAGCATCTGTGCCTCGGTGCTGGGGGCTCCAGGGGGAGCGCACGGGCCTCGAAGGCTGGCACAGACAGTCCCCTGGCCTGAGGGTCATGGTGCAGGGACCCCTGGCCCACAGGGCAGCCTCTTTAGGCTGGATCCTTCCAGTCCTTCAGGGTCCTCCCTCTCCTCTCCCACCCTCCCTGCTCCCCAGGGTGGGCAGAGGGGGAGAACAGGACTGGCCTGCAGAGAGTGGCAAGAATCAAAGTGTCTCCTTCCCCCAATAGGGGCCCAGGCCACCTGCCCTGAGCTGGCCATGGGATGGAGGAACTGGTGTCAGTGCGCAGGGCAGGCTCTGGAACCCCACTCAGGCTGTGCTCCTCGGGCAGAGCATGGCCTGAGAAAGATGGATGTCTGGGGAGGGGCTGAGGGAGCTCCTGGAGTCCTTTGATACCCTCCCTCTCCCCCAGGCCCAACCACTAGCCATCTCCTGGGACCCAACTGTGTTTGAGAACAGAAAGGCAGAGGGAGAGGCGGGGCAGGGTCCCCCCTCCCTGTCCCAGCCCGGATCCCCATCTCCCCTTGGAAGCCAGGGAGCTGGGGAGAGCCTTGACTGACCTCCTGGGAAGAGCCAGGGCTGAGTGGCGCCTGGACCAGGGAAGATGGCACACACGTTGACTCGGTAGCTAGTGGAGGTATCTGGGGGTCGCAAGGGGCAGGGGCCCCCCACAAGATTCATGCAGCATTCAAAGTGAGTGCTTGGGGGTGACGGGAGAGGGCAGGGAAACAGCCAGTGGTTGGGGGAGGCACCCTAGATCTTGCTGTTCTCCAGGTGGGAGTCAATGTGTTTGATGAGGGCGTCATCCGGATACCCGACAGGGAAACCCAGCTGGCAGAGGGGGCAGCTGCGGATGTCAGAGCCCACTGTCTCCATCAGCAGCTGCGGGGAGAGAGGGAAGTCACTTACGATCCCCAACCCTCCCCCGTGCTCCCCACATCCCAGCCTGCCCTTTCCCTGGGACCCAGGGCAGGGAGGACTGCCGCATGCAGAAGGGCTCTGGGCACCGTCTGTCCAGTGCCCACCCTCTCCTCCCCGTCCCTGCCCACCTTCCACCAGTTCAGCATCCACTCCCCACCCCGGGGCCTCGGGGCCCAGGAGGTGTGTGTAAGGAGGTGCGTATGCTCAGTCTGCCAGGACATCTGCCAGGGCCTCTGGGGTAACGAGGAAGGGCCAGACCCAGACGTGCCCCCAGAGTGACTAAGACATCGCTGCCAGATAGCTCCAAGCCCTGAAGAATCCCAGGCCACATATAACCCAAAAATAATTTTCTGTTTGGCTTTGGAATGTATTTGGGTCCTTCGAGGTGACAGGAGTTGAATCTGACATTCAGGAAACTCATTATTTCAGTGAGACGATGGAGCCCTAAGAGAGGGTGTCTTCTAAGGCAGGTCTTAACGGGGCTCTAGGCCTGACGGCGGGAAGTGGGTGCGCAGGCCTGTCCCCGTCAGCCAGGACCTCGGGGTCCCCGACGAACGAGCAGATGCTCACTCCTGAGTGTCCCACCCCGGTCCTGTGCAGGGGGCTGCAGCCCATGGCCTCCCTCCCAGGAGCCCTCTAACGGAATCAGATAACGGAATCACTGCCCTCACTATGCAGGTGAGAAAACTCAGGGTCTGAGAGGGTGGGTCCTTGTCCAGACCTCACAGCGACGAGGCGGTGGAGTCTGGAACCAACACCAGGGCTGGGTTGTGAGGGCCTCGCCCTGCACCCGGGCCCAGAACAAGTTCTGGGGGCGCATCAGGACCTCGCTCCCCGGGCCCTCGGGAAGCAGCGCGGCGAGGGGCTCGGAGGACGCGCGGGTGGGGCGGCCAGGCCTCCGATCCCCCGCGCGGATGGGCGGCGGGCGCCCCACT
>NW_006298628.1:3475779-3488012 GCF_000327345.1 Myotis davidii
GAGGTCAGAACTGGGGGCCGGGGCCGCTGGCCACCAAAGCCCCCCACCCACCTCCTCCTCGCGCAGGGAAGAGCATCGGGCCTGGGAGGGAAGGGAGCGGAGGGTGGCCCGGCCGCGGGATGGCTCCGGAGCTCCCCCGCCCGGGGCCCAGCCCCGGCCCCTGCCCGGCCCCTCTCACCGCCGCTCCTCGTCTGCTCCTGCAGCAGCGTCCTCAGGATCCGCCCCTGCAGCGCGCTCAGCTCCCGCAGCCGGCCCAGCTCCTCCGTCAGCTCCGTGTACGCCAGCGCCAGGTTCACCCTGAAGGACACCCCAGTCCCCCCAGGTCACGGCCTGGCCCCCGCCTACCCTGACCCTGAGGTCAGAGGGCAGGGAGCAGGGGAGAGGAGGAAAGTGGGTTTCCTGTCCCGGCTGTGGAGCAAGAACTGGCCCTCTCCCCGCTCCTGGGCCCTCCGACCCCGATTTCAATGCCACCTGGTTCCAGGGAGCCTCCCTCTCCCCCCAGCGGATGGTCCCTGGGGCTGGGCAGTGGTTCCCAGACTGTGGGCTGGGCTGGGAGCTCAGTGATGCCCGGGGGTCCCTGAGTCCAGGTGTCGCCAGGCACTGCGTGCGTCTGGACAGACCTCACACAGGTATGTGTGTTTTTCCAATCTGTGCAGACGCTGTGGTGACAGATAAAACACAGATTCATCAAAAGCCACACGGAACCGACAGTAGCTCTCGTGCGTTTTCCCAGAGAGCACCTACGACAAGTGGAAGCGCAATCCGTGGGCTTCGGGCAGGGGGTCCACGAAGAGCCCTCGGCTGTGAGAGGTTGGGGACCACGGATGCACGGCCCATGACAAGCCCCCTTCTGGAAGTGCAGGGCATGGCCTCCTGGGGAGCCCAAGTCTGCCCGGTTCCGGTTCCGGGTCCAGGTCCCTTGCCTCCTCTCTAAGCTGCCTCTGAGGGAGCCCTCTACTCAGAGATCTCTGGGAACACAGGGCTGTGCCCCTCTCACCTCCAGGGGGCACCACTCACACTGAAAACCTATCGAAGTTGCCTGGTTCTGGAACTTCCCTGGGAGCTCCTGGAAGGTGGAAACGCTATCACTGCATTCCTATTCCTAGCACCTTGCCCAGGGCCTGGGACCCAGGACATGGAGAGTGAGTTGAGCCTTTCCATCCATTTTTCTTTCTTCTTCCACTTCCTGCTCGGCTCTCTGGGCACCCGCCCTCACGAAGCTGGAACCGACTGTGAACTTGGCAAAGACCTCACCTACTTCCCTTGTTCCTCTCTCTTTAGGTCACTTTGACCCAGAACCTCCGATCACTGTCAGCGCTGCCCCTCCCCTTGCCCCCACCCTGGCCTGCTGGCCCCAGAGAGACCGTCCTGACCTCACGCGAGGCTCTGCCATGGCCTGGGGTCCCTGCCTTCCGGCCTGGGCATGGACAGAGTCCGGGAGGCCGGGGTTTGGGTTCTCTTGCATCCCCCATACCGTACCAAATCCAGAAGGGGCTCTGGGGCTGGAGGGAAGGGGCGGGCTGAGGCACAGCCACGCCAGGTGGGTCACTTCCCAGGGGAGGCCCTTTGGCCCCAGGAGCTGAAGGGCCCTGGGCAGGAATGAGACGGGACTTCTCCAGACCTTCACTCAGGCCCTGCCCCATCCCACCATACGGGCATGTGAGAGAGGATGGATGTGGATGGGAGGGAGCGGAGGGAGGGGTGAGGCCAGTACGGTGAGTGTGAGGAACGGTGTGAGAGTGAGTGAGTGGCCCCAGAGGAGAGGAGGGGAAGTCGTGAGGTTAGGGCTTCAGAGGGCAGGAAAAGCCGAGGTGCAGGGTAGGCAGTGACTGCGCTCCCTCACTCTCACTCTCCGCTCACTGGCTGGCTCTCTTACTAGAGCTGGGTGGTAGGGGAGACAATGGCGCCTCCCACAACAAAACTATTTTTGGGTCAAAACAAAATTATTGCCAACAGGCTGGGGTTCTCGGGGGACAAGGCTCCCTCTTAGGGAGGGAGATCGCTCACCCGCCCATCAGGTGGTGGGCCGAGATGGAGGAAGGAGGGTCCTTTCGGAAACCCTCGCTGAAGGGCTGCAACCCCTGTGTTGGCTAAATGTGTCCTGTGTCCACCCACTCAGCCTGTGGGCCTGTGGGGACAACGCCATCTGCCCTGCCAGACTGGAGGTCCAGTCTGTGTGTCCCACACTAACGTGGGGACTCCCCGGTGGGAGGCTACCTGCTTCAGACCTGGGGAAGTCTGAGGGCAGGAGCTGTGTCTCCCCCATCAAACAGGGGGCTATCGAAGGACCATGCCCCCCCCCGCAGTGGGGGGATGGGAGGGGTTCAGGGCAGGGCAGTGATTCGGAGGAGCGTCCTCCTCTGACCAAGCAGCCACCATTTCTCTCCCCGTCCGCAGCCCCTGCTGTATCTCAGGTGACAGATGCAGGTCGCTGCCTTCACACCCCGCCTGGGAGATCTCACCTGCCACCCTCCTTCCCAGGCCCCCATCTCTCCCCTACTTGCCTTCCTCCCCTTGTCAGGAGCCAGCCCAGTTTCCAGGCCCAGCTTCTGGCAGCCTCCTCACAACCAGACAGACAGAGCAGCAGGAAATGGAAGAAAGGCGGCCCTGGCCCAGAATGTCCAGCCCTCACAGCTCTGATCTGGGCGCCTGGAGCAGGCAGGGGCTGTCCTGCTGGAACCCCTGGCAGCCTTCCCAGAGACCTGAGACCTGAGACCTGGCCAGGCGGTCGGAGCCAACCCCTGATGCCCTATGACCCTTTGGGACCGCTGCCTTCATTGGGTGACATCTCCCTACCCCAAGATGCACACAGCCAGGCGGCGAAATACGCTAAGGACCCGAATGACTCACATTAGAAAACATTGCCAATTCAGTGGGAAAAAAAATCTCAACTTCACAACACAACCAAGAGTCACACACGTACACCTGAAGGCACTTTGTTTCCTGGCTTCCTGGCCCTGCTACTTTCCACTATCAAGGCTGGTCGGGAAGCATGTAGGTGAACAACATTCGGGTGCTTCTTTATGGCTTAAACTATGGGGACGTTCCGAGTCTCTCGGAACCTGGGAGGAACCCAGGGAGAGGAGAATCACAAATCACCTGTATGAGCGCTCATCACAGGCCAGGCATTGTGCTGGGAACTTTGCTTAATCTTCACAACCACCTTACAGTGTTTCATCTTACCAATGAGGAAATGGAGGTTCCCAGAGGTTAAGTCTTTGACCAAAGTCAGAAACCTGAGGAGTAATGGAGTTGCTGGAATGGGAGCTCTGGCCTCCTGGACTCCGGAGTCCAGACTACTGACCGCTCTGCTATACTCTGCCTTCCAAGAGGAAGCAGCAAGGGCGGGACAGTGGAGACGGGATGGCAGCGGAGGAGCAGGAAGAGGCTGGACACCTCCAAAGTGGCCGGGCGCCCTGAGCATCATCCCCGCCGCCCCGGGAGGAGAGAGGAAGGGGCTAGACATGTGTGGCTGCGGAATGGCAGGACCAGTACGAGGCTGGCCCAAGGTCACGAGCAGCGGTGACACAGAGCCGGGATTCAAACATGCTCTTGGCACCTCAGCCTGCTGAGCTGGCACCTTCCGAGGAGCAAACGGCAGAGCTGGCAGGAAGAAGGGCCCCGCTGCAGCAAGCCTTTCCACCCCTCATTGACTTATCCTTTCATTCACTCTTCCCACGCGTAAGTCAGGGATCTCAGAACCCACCTGGCAATAACAATCTTCACTATTGCTGCTAACGCTACCGAGGTTAGAGACCGAAGTGTCCTCCTCCTCTAAAGGCCTTTCTGCCCCAAACCAGCTGGGAGACACAGAGGCCCCTGGGCGCCCTGTGTTGGAGGACGTGGCAGGGTTGGAGTTCGCGCGCCGGGTCATGGAGGAGAATGAGGGAAGGGCTTGAGGTCGAGGTTAAGGCTGGGCTCAGGGTCAGCTTAGGGCTGGGGCTGATAGTTCATTTCCGGTCAGGACTGTGGACAGAGTTGGGGTCCGGATAAGGGATAGAGTTAGAGTCAGGGATGGGATCCAATGAGGGTCAGGGATGGGGTCAGGGGCCAGCTGGCCATGGGGTCAGTCAGAATCACTGACTGACTCAGGATCGGGAGGAAAACAGACATCCAGCCCTCCTAACCCTCCCATCTTTGCCCACAGCGGCCCTCAGTTGCCCCCAGTCACCTCCCCCTGAGGGTAAATTTAGGGACCAAACTTTCCACCACCCACAGGCACACCCAGCATCAGTCTTCCCACACGACCCTCAGGGAGGGGACCACAGGCACCCGGCCATGGAGCGGCCTTGAGGTTACAGGCCGCGGCGGGAGGAGGAAGTCGCGCTGCAACAACCCATTGCTCCACCACTTCCTCTTGGGCGCCTTGCGCCCCTTCACGCTCCTCGACCAGCTCTGACTTGCGGTCCACAGAGCCCGGCAGCCCTGCCATGCTTCCAGCACAGCGAGATGTCGGGGTGCCTGGGCGCCTCTGCTACGCAGCCAAGCTGAGCCGCTCACAGAGAGGCTGGGAACCGGGGTCCCTGGTTCGGTGAGGGGCCGCTCAACCCAGTTTGCCCGGAACTGTCCTGGTTCGCACCGGTGGCGCCAGCATAAATACTAACGGTGCCCCTTGCACTTGCTACAGGGATCAGGTTTGATCAACAAATCCCCCGGCCCCTCCGATATAAGGGCCTCCAACCTGAAGAAGGATCTGAAGCAGAAAAAAAACCCATTTGCTCAGAACCTGCTCGATAGGTACACTCCACTTCTTTGAACCTCAGTTTGCTTAGCTGTAAAAGCGGACAATGCCTTCATCACATGGTTTTGGGGTTTTGTTTTGTTTTTGTGAGAATTAAATGAAATTTTGCAGGTAAATTGCCTCGCATAGCGTCTGGCATGGAGGAAGGGTCAGGGGAGCGCCTAGGACACAGGTGAGGGAGGGGAGACCACTTTGATCCTTTTTCTGGAGACACCAGCTCAGTGACGTGGGTTGAAAAGGGAGGGGAGGATGTGGAGTTTCCCATGGAGGGAGAGAGTGTGGTAAGAGCTCCCCTCTGCCTTCCTGGCAGGGAAATGGCCCCAGATCAAGACCGGTCCAAAGCCCACCAATCCCTCAGACCACAGTGAGGTGGGAGTGGTGGGCCTCAACTCCAGAGCCCTGCCCCGCGCCCGCCCGCCCGCCCGCCAGGGCTGCAAGTGCTCAGTGGTTAATTCCTGTGAGCTGGTGCCTGGCTGAAGGAGACTTGAAAGAAAGGAAGTAGGGAGGGTGAGAAGCGTGAAGGGGGAGGCCCTGGGCCCGCTGCTTCTGGGGCATGAGGCTGAGCTCAGGGTACACGGGGGTCTCCGACTTCCGCCCTGACCCACCCTACACTGCCCTTGACCTCTGTGCAGAGTTTCCATCCTCTCTCTCCGAGTTCACACTTCGCCCCCACCACTAACCGCAGCCCACGCAGAGGCTTGTGGGCGGGGAGAGGGGCGTGGGGGGTGGGCGGAAAAGGGCCCAGGCTGCAACGCTGAGCCCCCCACGTTGGGAAAGAAGAAAGGCCTAGAGTTTACCCCTCGTCACTCACACTGAGCCCCGCGTCTTCTGACAGCGGACCCCTCATGAGCGAGCTCCCCCCTTCACTGAGCCCTCGTTCCCCTCACTGAGCCCTGCTCACTCAGAGCCCTCAGACCCCAAAGGACCCCTCTCCACAATTTCCCCTCCTCCCTCAGCGTGGGCCTCTGCGCTGGGCCCGGAGGGCAAACGGTGTGGGTTCCGCACCTCCCCCTGGACAGGGACCCTCCTGGGGTCCTTACCTCCCAGGGCACCTTCAGGAGCAGGTGGTCCCCACTCCCACCCCCTCCCCGAGTGGCCCCCAAGCCTTTGGCCCCGGAGCGGCCCCTGCAGCTCTCCCCCCGGGGCCATCTGTTTCCCGGGGCATCGGTCACCAGGTGCGGGGCTCTCCAAAGGGCAGGGAAATCTTGCCCGGAGGTCAGACCTGGATGCGTCTGGGCTGATCTGGGTGTCCACTGGGAACACTGATGACCAGAGCTGATGGGCCAGGGGCTGGAATGGGAGGAACTGGGGAACCCTGGGGTTGGGCTGCCTCTCAGCCTCAGCACAGGAAGGACCTATGTGGGAGGATTAATAGAGGCAGGAGCTGCATGAGGGGTGCATTTTAACACCCAGGACTCCCCACTATACAACTGGCTCCCCTGGAGGTGTCCAAACGGAGAACAAGTGAGAAGCTTTCGGGGACACAGAAGATCCCCACATGGGAGGAGGCTGAACGCAGACATTTCTGGGGCCCCCTCTTTAGCGTTCACACCCCCACCCGATAATGCAGCCCCTGCATTCCTCTCCTGGGTAAACCCATCTGTGACATTCCCAGCAGCCTGGAGGGTCAGGAAGAAGAGGAGGGGTCGTGGGGGAAAGTGAGCCGACACAGGTGACTGAGGCCTCCCCAGGTGGGAGGACAGGGGAGGCATCGCCGGGGAAGCGGACTATTACCACAAGGAGCTGAGTTTATAAGAAAATAAAACTGCCGGGGGAGTGAGGACTTCCTCTGGTAATTAACTCTTGCCAAGCTGGGGCTGTCCAGAGACAGCCAGCCTGCCAGCCAGTGTGAGGCCAGCAGGCAGGGAGGCCCAGGAGGCCCGGAGGCAGCGTGTGAGCCACTGGGACCCAGGGGAGGAGCCAGGAGGCAAGGGAGGTAAGGCCAGCGCATCCTTACGGCCAAAGGGACTGGGCGAGGCAGGTGCAGGGAGAGGAAGGAGAAGGGGCTGTTCTGGCCAGAGCAGCCGGATGGAGAACCTGATGCCAAAAGCACTTTATGGGGGGTGTTCTCTTCCACTCACTCCCCCTCAGCCTTGGCCCCTGGGCACCCACCACCCCTCCTCTGCCCTCACCCGCTCATCGCATCTCTCAGCAACGGCTGACCTCTGGGCCAGAGAGGTGAGGTCAGTAAAGCCAAGCCACTCAGCACCCCAGCATCCCTGGACTCAAAGCCTGGCTGCTCAGACTCCGGCCCCGACACAACCCTGTCTTCTCTCGGGGTTCAACCACCTGGGGGCGTCTTCACTGCTGGTTTCTGAGAAGGGTTGGACACAGTGACCCATAAAGGGCCCTGCGGTGTGACTTTTGGAGCAAGCGAAGATTCTAGACTCGTGTGTGTGTGTGTGTGTGTGTGTGTGTGTGTGTGTGTTCCGGGTCGGGGCACACGGATGAGTATGGGCTGAGTCCCAGCCACAAGCTAGGGTGGACCCTCTTCACAGAGGCCTCTCGATGCCCCGCAGCAGCCTAGCTTAGGGGTCCCACCCACCAGGCCCACAAACTGTGTTCTCACCCCCGCTGCCCCCCCCCCAGCTATCACAGCTCCACCCAGGCCCCCACAGAGGAAGGTGAGGAGATCCCCAACTGGCCAGAAGCTGGGAGGAAGGTGAGGAGGAAGCCTGCTGGGGGAGGACCTCCGGGGGCTTATAGCTGGGTATGCTGCGTGATGGAGGGTGAATTGCTGCCCCCCTCTGGGCCTCCATCTTCCCCTCCAATGGAGGGAGAAAGCCTGTGCCATACACCGCATCTCAGGGGAGAGGGCTTAGGCGGAAGGAGGTTTGCACCCTATTTCTCAGAAAGTGGGAGAGGATGAGCTGGGTGCGGATGTTGAAAGGCATCAGGCTCACTGCTACCCGGCTGCCGCTCACCCTTGCCCAGCTGCCCAGAGCTGCCCCAGAAGCCCCCACCATCTGGCTCCTCACGGACAGAGCTCCCTTCCTACTTCCCACTTCCCTTCTTTCCTGGCAGGATTCCAGAGGGGCACCCAGCTGAGTACATTCTAATCCCCCGCACCAGGAAGTCCCTCCAACCCTAAGCCTCAGCTTTCTCTCTCCTGAGACAGATGAGGCACCATAAATCCCATAAAAAACAAGCCATCTCCTTCCTCTTCATCAGGGAGGGGAGGGCAGGGCTCACCGAACTGGCTGGCCCTTGTTCCTGGCCCCAGAGAGGCCCCAAAACTCAGCAGGGGCACAGAACATAGCAGCAAGCTGCTGAGGCAGCCTCTCTCAACGACCTCGAGCAGACACGGCCTTGGGTGCCAGAGGAAAGCAAAGGGAACCTCCTGGAACCCGAGCACCCCCAGAACCTCGCCTCCTTCCTGTGAAGGATGCAGTCACACAAGCAACCCAAACCCCACAGTTCTGATGGCCTGGAAGAGAGGCCCCCCAAAACAACGCCAAAGGAAGACGTCAATCAAAGGGAGGGCCTGGGAAACGCCACTGCTGGGGCTCAGAGGTGAAGAGGGAGAGGACTACAGGCATGACTTACTGATCATCTCCGACTCTCTTCACCCACGCCATCTCCCGCTCCGACTGGTTGGAGGCCAGATCCTAAGGGAGAAGACGGAGAGGTCTGAAGCCAACGTCATGGGGTCTGGACTCCCCTTCTCTACCGTTCCCAGGGACGGCTGTACCCCGAGAAGGAGTCTTAAACCTCTCAATGCTATTTGCAGCAGCCCCCAGGCCTCCACGGAGCTGCAGAGGTACCAGAGCAAGGGCCCCGGGCGTGTGCCCGCTGTCGCTCACCTGGGCCCGGGTCTCCTGCAGCTGCTTCAGCTCCTCCTGCAGCCGCTCGCACTCGGCCTGAAGCTGCTCTTCCCGGAGCTGAGCTCCCCGGGCCTCTCCCTGGGCAGCCTCCAGGGCCTCTTCCAGGCGCCTCCGCTCCAGCTCACTCACACTGGGCGCGGGGCCTGGCCAGCCTGCGGGCGGGGAGAGCACACTGTCAGGCTGAGTCCAGCTGCTGGGCACCTCCACCGCCTCCCAGACCAATACAAAGAGGAGAGGTGAGGCCTGCGGCAGGAGGGACCCGAGAGAGACGCTAGAGGGCAGACACCAGAATGAGGACAGTGTGCAAGGGGGAGCTGGGTTACTAACCTTCCTGGAGGCCAGGGAAAAAGAAGATGGCCCCTGAAGGGCTCCCCTGGCCAGACTCAAGGCCCTGAGCACGCTCGGGACCTCTCCTAATCACAACCTAGAGCAGGCAGGGGTGCCCTCTGCTGGCATCTACGAGAATTGCATGGGGGTAGCCAGGGTGGCGGGAGAGGGACTTAGATGGCAGAAATTGGGGTAGTAGTGGATGGGGTGAGGGAACAGGTGGGGAGGTGGGGTGATTATGGGGGAAATGCAAAGCATTATAATGGGGTGTTGAGTACCTGAAAAGCTGGGGGTGTCCAACGGTGTTGAAATGGGGGTTTGGCTTGGGGAGTTCGGGGTAGGGAAGTTTAGGGGGAGCTGAGATCTTACCGTGACTCAAGCCAGACCCCCCCCTCAGGGTCAGGTAGTGCAGGTCCAGATCAGCGCAGGGCGGGGCCGGCGGGGGGCTCAGGCTGGAGAACGCTGTGTCCTGGAGGCCCTGTTGCTGCTGCAGTTGCTGCTCCAAACCACAGATCTGCCGCAGGTGGGTCTCCACCAGGGCCCGCTGTGTGGGAAACAAGGGGAGGAGGGTCTGCACAGGGCCAGGGTGCCCCTGGAGCCCTCCGAATGCCCTGTCTGAACAGCCATCACCCCCAAATTGAGCAGGCGCCGGGTCACGCCACCCTCCAAGTGACCATGAGTTCGAGGGCTCCTCTCCCAGCAACTGCAGTGCAGATGTTTCTGGCTACTGCCTCTTGCAAGGTCAGAGTTCATGCCCCTTCCATGTCCCAAACACACAGGGACACTTCAGAAAGCCTCAGCCCCCTGTCCAGACACCACCTGAGGGGCATTTGCATATGCGACAACCACTCTGGCTTCATCTACCTCATCTATGAGATAGGGACAACCACACCTACCTCTTAGGTTTGTCATCAGGACGAAAATGACTAACTATCTAAAGAGATAAGAATGGTGCCCGGCACCTAGCAGGTGCTGCATAAGTGCTTTTGATTATTAAAGCGAAGCATTTTTACACTAATGCCCACAACAGCTCAGGGAAGTTACCTGCCCCGCTTTTCAGAGGAGGAACGGAGGCTACGTGACTTTCCCCAGGTGGCAGCTAGGAGTGGACAGAGACCGTGCCTCCTGATTCTCACCCCTGCCCACTTGCTCACACACACATGGCCATACCCTGATTCACACACATGCCAAGACCCATCCCAGCAGCTGCAGACACTTCTGGTCACCTTTGCCCTCACCCACAAAGCCTTCCAGGAGCAGTGCTGTAGGCCCAGGGTAGACCCAGCAGGAGATTCAAACATACACACAGAGACACAATGTTCTACAGGGTCACTCACACAGTCACCCCCTGACACTGCATGGTCAGTATGTACACAGTCACTCACAACCGACATGGCACACACAGCCCCACTTACAAGGCCAAATGGACACTCACGGACAGACACACGGGATCGCAGAGGGGTGCACACCACATGCACACTCACAGGTGACACACAACCGGGTCACACTCTCCCACCCCAGCTCCCTGGGCCTCACCATCTCCCCAAGCTCGGTCTCCAGGTCGCTCTTCTCCACACAGAGTTTCTCGTAAGCCTGGATCATCTCCCCGAGCTGTTCTTCCTGCTCCTTATTCTTCTGCAACTGGATGGGGGCCCGGAGGGTTGGGGTGCACGCCAGTCAGGCCCATCACTGATTTAGGGGCTGAGCAGCTCCGTGTGCCTCCCACCCCCGTTCCCAGTACCAGGAAAGGGGCAGGAGGAGCTGTGGCCAGCCCTAAGGGGGATCATGGCCATCTCTGATCAAGGGGACAGAAGGCCGGAGGCTGGTGGGTAGGGGAGGTGTCTGAAATTGACTGGAGCAAGCTTAGGGAAAGCCCAGAGGCCTGCCAGGGGCTCACCTCATGCTGGAACTGGTTGAGCCGTTGCTGTAGGCTGACCTTCTCCACCTCCAACAGGGAGCCATCCTTGATTTCATACAGAGAGAAGCCGTGCTCCTCTCCGAAGTTATTGATCAGCGGGTACTGTGGATGGTGGGCAGGAGAGCTGGTGCCTGGCTCCCTTCCCAGGCTGCAGGCTCATTGTGCCCCTTCCCTACAACCTGCCTCATTGCCCGCCTCCCCCAGTGGGATCTGCACATCCCAATTCCCATGGGCCTGGAGGCATTTCCCACGCCCCAGATCTCTAGACCCCAGGCCCGCCACTCCAACGTGTATGCCTCTTGATCACCTCCTGATTGGCTCTGGGCTACCCAGAGTTCCCATCCAAAGCACCCCTACCTCTCATGGGGGATTCTCAAGTTTCAAGAGTCTGTATCCTGACCTCCCTTTCAGATCCCTAGAATCTCTGCTGAATCCCCAATTCCTGCCATTAGCAGCCCCCTCCCACCTCCTGTCACACACACACAAACAGCCAGACCCCCATCATCTCCAAGTTCTGACCTTGATCTCATAAACTTTGAGGCGGTGCCGAAGGGTGGCGTTCTCCCTCTCCAGGCCCCCCAGGCGCTCCTTGATGTCTCCATAGGCCGTGATGAGGGCAAAGTGGGAGGCGGAGCACATGTCTCCCCCCAGCGATGGGTCTCCAGGGGCGTCCAGCCACACCTCACTGGGGCCCAGGGCTTCCTGGGTCAGGATACTGATGTCATCCTCGAACATGGACTCCATGGCGCGGGCCTGGGCTGCAGCACCCCTTGGGCCTCCTGGGAAAGCAGGAGACATGGTGGAGGGGGCGGCCTGAAGCCTGTCCCCTGACACCCCTAGTCTTGGCCTGAGGAGCCCGGTGACCAGCTGAGAGGCAGCCTGGTCCTGCCCCACCATCTCCCACAGCCCGCTTCCAGACCACCAAGCCCCATCATCCCTTCCCTGCACCCACTGGGGCGAGGGGCTGGGACCAGGTGAAGACTTGGGGGTGGGAAGCAAGGGGGAGGTGACAAGTCGGGGCACATAAGCCAGTCTAGCAACAGGGATGGGCTCCTTTTGGAACCCAGTGAACCGGAGAGGCTACCTTCCCAGCATGGGGCCCACAGGGGGGCCGGCCTTGACTCAGGCCTCAGCCCCTTCTCCACCCCAGGCCTCATTTCCCCCAAATACCTCTCTGCCAAGCCCCTCATCCCGGGCCTCTGGCACCCCTGGCTCGTCTCTAAGGAAGGCTCAGTGCTCCTGGGAGGGTCAGCCCCACCACTGTCAGCACTTCCTCTGCTGGGTCCCCGCCCAACTCCCCAGCTTCCTCCTGCAGGATCCCAGAGTTCAGGAAAAGGAAATGCCTCCCCCACTCTCCGCGGCCGTGGCTACCCTCCAGGCCCTCCTCACCCCTGACCTGGGACCCACAGGAAGTCCTGGAAGA
>NW_006298628.1:3488742-3489398 GCF_000327345.1 Myotis davidii
CGCCCTGGGGGCGCGCACACGGCGACATGGGGAGCCCTGGGAGGGGGCAGGAATGACTCAGGGCTCCCGAAAGAGTGGGCTGGGCGCGGGGGTGCGCGCGCTGCTCCCGGCCTGTTTATGAATGTGTCTGCAGTTGGCATGTGTGGGCCGTGTGTGTCTGTGAATGAGTGTAGGTGCGTTACACTCCGCGAGCGCCCGAGCGGGGCTGTGCGCGGGGGTCCGGATGGAGCCGCCAAGCGGCCGTGTGTGTGTGCGTGTGTGTGTGTTTGTGTGTGTATTTTGGAGTGCACATTTAACCTGATATTGATTAAAACATCAAATAAGTTAATAGTTATATCAAGGAATACCCACCACCCAAAAAGTGATTCGTCATATTTAAAAATATCACTTAAATAAAATGTATGATTAGAAATTAAACAAATACACCATGTAAGTTTTTTGTGTGTCTTGGGCTATAATATATATGTATATATACATATATATTCATATATCTTGATTGATTATAAAAATAAATACCAGATGTCCGCGCGTGTGTGCACGCGTGCGTGAGCGTGTGTGCGGGTGGGCACGTTTGGGTCACGTGAGGCACTATGGGAATGTCCGAGGTGTGTGCGCGCGCCGGAGCCCCTGTGTGTGCAGGAGAGTGGGCTCCGGAG
>NW_006298628.1:3490184-3524981 GCF_000327345.1 Myotis davidii
AAGAAAAATATTTTTTCTGACTTGAAATAGGAAGAGTTCATGGAGAAGGTGAAACTCCCCTATAGCACTGAAAAGCATCCGTGGCATATAAAATGGTGGGGAATGAGTGAAAAGGTAGCCTGCGGTCTGTGCCAGGGGCAGGTGCTGCTCTGTATGTGCTCCGGGGCTGTACAGTCTCGGGGGAAGTGAGGCTATTTGGATGGGGGGGTGTCTGCTCTTTTGAGAAGGAAAACATTAGCCCTGCTCCTCACTGTTGGGCAGCGCTCTGATAAGACACACACCAGAGTCCACTCGGAGAGACGAGAGTTAAAGCAGTAACTTCTTCGGCAGCGAAAGTGAACTAAGGGGGTCAAAGGTTCATTTAGGAAGGGACAGCCCCCCCCCCACACACACACACACACAGTCCCCTTCCCCAGCACACACGCACCCCGGGGCCAGGAAATGAAGGAACAGCAGCGTTTACCCTCCCGGCAAAGATCATTTCAGCACTTGCCAAGCTACTGAGCGGGAGATGCAAGTTTGGTTTTTCGTTTGATTGTGCTTGCCCCTTTCCCAAGGTGTGACCTCGGGCAAGTTACTTAACCTTTCTGAATGAAGTTGGAAATAATCCCCAGCCCCTGTAACCATGGGGATGAGAGCTAAAACCGCTCGGTGACACTCAAGGTGTTGAGTCATTTTGGTCAGTTAGCCAGGCGGCAGGTAGGAAATGATGGAGGAAGCTGGAGGACTCTGGCTCAGCCCTGAGCAGCCCACTATCTGATATGCAGGATAGTCTTAGGCGACCCCTGTGAAAGGGTCGTTCGACCGCCAAAGGGGTTGCGACCCACAGGTTGAGAACCGCTGATTTAGCTGGAAGGAGGGTGCAGGCTGCCAGGGCCTGAGGCTCCTGGCGGGTGGGGTGGAGGGTGAATCTGGAAAGGGAAGAGGAGGAAAGAAAAGGTTTCTTGCATGCTGTGAGCTTTGAGAAACAGCAGCAGCAACTGCCATCTTGCCCCACTGTAGGGAGAAGATTGGACTGAGAGGTGAGCTCCTCCCAGGAGAGCCAGCAGGGGCTTGGACTCTCTCTTCAAAGAAAGGGATTCCCACTGCTCTCCCTCCTCCTCCTCTTCGGGGTTCCTGAACAAGAAGGCAGGCCATCCGCTTCTCTCCGAGCCATGTGGGACAACCCATCTGCCCTCTGGGTATGGAGGCTACCCAGCTGGGACAGCTGTCACCCCACTAATCCTGAAGGCTGGGCAGGTGTCACCTTCCTTGAGGCTGCACAGGGTCTGTCCTGAAGCAGAAGACCAGGCAAAGGATTAGAGACTAGGCTGGAAGGTGTGGGGCTATCGCTGGGGCCTCCATGGCTGGCTGTGGACTTGGCTACCAACTGGACGTGTGACACCGCCTGCCGAGCCCTCCCTCACTGGAAGGGGAGCACACGCTCCCGTAGATGAGTTGTCAGCCCCTTATGCTACTGGGCTGCGCAGGACACAGGCCTGAGTCACAGCCAAATGGTGTATCCTGGCTTCTAAGCAGTTGTTAACAAAAGCCCCAGAGAGATTAGGCCTGTTTTATTATTTTTAAATATATTTTTTATTGATTTCAGAGAGGGAGCGAGATAGAAACATCAATGATGAGAGAATCATGGATTGGCTGCCTCCTGCACGCCCCTCACTGGGGACTGAGACTGCAACCCAGGCATGTGCCCTGCCCGGGAATTGAACCGTGATTCATAGATCGAGGCTCAACCACTGAGCCAAGCCGGCTGGGCAGATTTGGCCTGTTTTAGGTGCCCCTAAAATACCCTGCCCCTATCCCCAACCTGGATCTCCAATCTGGACCTGTTCTCATCACATTCCAAATTTTCTGGTTCTGTTGCTAAAACAAGACAGTTCTGAAAGCAGGGACTATATCCCATCTATTTTCATATCCCCAGGTGCCTTGAGGCTACCTGCTCATTGTACATTAATTAATTCAGCAAAGATTTTTTTAATGTATTTTTTAAAACTGATTTCAGAGAGAAAGGGAGAGGGAGACAGGGGTAGAAACATCAATGATGACAGGGCATCATTGATTGGCTGCCTCTTGCAAGCCCTCCCACTGGGGTGGAGCCCAAAACCTGGACATGAGCCCTGACCAAAATCAAACTGTAACCTCCTGGTTCAAGGGTTGACACTAAACCACTGAGTCACACCAGCTGGGCAATTCAGCAAAGACTTCTTGAACCACCTATTAATGTGCTGGATGCTGAGAATACAGTGCATGCTCATCACTGAAGGACAAACATGTCCTTTTTGCCCTCATAGAGCTTATATTCTAGTAGAGGAGTCAGACCAAAAAGATTAAAAAATGAAACAATTAGTAATTGTGATAAAGGGTAAAAAGATACATGGGACAGAAATAGAGAAGAATGGGGGGAGGGGTCTGCTTTAGATAAAGTAGTCAAAGCAGGTTTGCCCATGAGGTGACATTTAAGCTAAATCTTAAAGGGTAAGGAGTGCTCTTGGTTGAGTGAATAAGTGAATGAAGTGGTGTGACTTTGGGTTAGTTACTTCCCCTCTCTTGACCTGATTCCTCACCCGAAAAAGCTGGAGACTGGTCTAAATTCCTTTTAAGAACCATATTATCAGGGCTCATCATGGAGGAGGCAGAAAATGGGGGAAACCAGGGCCATGGTCAAGGGGAAGTGAGGTCGGAGCTAAGGTGGGAGGAGAGGAGGGAATGTGGCAGACAGCTGGTCAGGCAAGAGTTGTAAACATTTCTAGAAGGCGTTCACAGGCACAGTAAGTGAGGACCCGCCTCCGCTAGTTACTGGTACGAGAGACAACCCCAAAGCTGGTCCTGAGTCACCCCTGCAGGGTTCTCCCTGGGAACCATCGGGGAGAGACTATCTCCCACTCCAGGACTCTTGCTCTGGAGAAAGACTCTGTCTTTCCGGCCCTGTTCTTGCCTGAAAAGAGTAGGAGGAGATGGTGTTTGTTAGCAGCCGGCAGAGATCGAATGAAAATAAAACCCAGATGACTCAAATAGAACCAGGCAGGCAGGAACATTGATTAGACACATGTGACAGTACAGGACCCGGGTGCCTCCAGTTCCAGACCTTAGAAAATTAGGGTTCGATGCACAACCATTCTGGGACTCCAACTGCAGCTGCTGGTCTTCCATCAAATCAGAGGTTTGTGCAGGAGTAGAAAGACCTTTATTTCTTCACCAAACCCCTAAATTCCTTTGGAGGCAACACACATCCTCTAACCAAATTAGCCAGGTTTGAGTGGAAATTGTTTTAATAACTCTTTGTGCTTTGTTTTCTCCACAACCACGTTCCTTTCTGCTACCTCCCAAACAGAATTTTGAAAAAAATTATGATTATTGTATTACAGTTTTGAATACTTATGAGGTATTGTCCATTAGAATGTGGACTCCATGGGATGGAGATTTTTATTTGCTTCATTTCCCAGTGCCTTTCACAGTGCCTGGCACATACTCAATAGTTCTCAATCGATTAAACTAATTCATGTGTGAGGCTCTATGCTAAGAACTTCATATGCATTTTCTTTCATTGGGATTCCTATTTTACAGATGAGGAAACTGAGGATCCGAAAAGTTGAATTTGCTCAAGGTCATACTCAAAAAACTGTGTAATATTTTGAAGGGCAGAGCTCAGAAAACAGCAGGCATTGCTTATTGCTATAGAGAGCTTATTCATACAGAGCCATTTCTCATTCCTCTTCCCTTCAGGATGGTGACAAGCTGCCCCTCTGTATCCAGAGCCCAGGCAGGGTGCCAGAGCTGAGATGTACTTTCCTTTCAGAAAAGAAGGTACATTTCACATTGAGGAAAGCTCAGCTCAGGAACTTGGGGCCTATGGGCACCTGGGGAGAGAACAGCTCAGACATCGAAGGCCTCCTGCCCACATACACTGCCCAGGGACAGCTAACAGCACTGGGGTAATTCAGATGGGGAGCTTACTCAGCAGCTCCATCCAACGTATATCCCACCCCAGCCCTGGTTCCCGAAAGCTTCTAGCTCAGAGGGAAAACGGCAGAAGTGTGGTTCAAACCTCAATGGCAAGGAAAGTTGACTTCACTCGTCCCCGAATGGAGAGTCTGACAGTTGCCAAAGGTTAACAATAGACCTCATACTAGAATCAAGACAAAATGGCTTTGCTACTTAATTACAAAACTTCATCCAGGGCTCTCTGTGCTTCACCACAAACTAAACTTTGGGAGCAGAGACCCATTTGCTGCTCCTACCACAGGGCTATGCAACAGCCCAATGGGACAAGCAGAATCTATGAGATCAGCACTGCTTGCTAGCCCACATGACTTGGGGCAAGGTTCTTAGCCTCTCTGGGCTTGTTTCCTTATCTGGAAAATGGGACTAAAATGATGCCTTTGTTATAGAGGGGATCACTTTTATTACTAGTCATCTACCTAAGATGCTTATTACTAGCCTGACATCTGCATAAATTGGACACCATATGATGATTAACTATTGACTAATCCTGTTCCCAACCCTCCAATTAACCCAAGGTTAAGAGACTAGCCTGAAGACACCCAGCAAATGAGAAGCAGAACAGTAGGAGCCCAAGTCTTCTGAGGCCCTGCTGTCCCCAAGTTCCTGGATGCTCTGCCCTTCAAAGGCTGATGCCATTCCAGAAACTCCCTGTACTGACATGTCATTAGTTCAACAAATATTTATTGAAGGTCTACGATACGTCAGATGCCGCTCCAGCCTGGGGACATAGCAATAAATAAGACAGCCAAGGGCACTGCATTAGGGAGCTTACGTTATAGTTGGGAAAACTGGCAAAAAAATCACTAAGCAACAAACTTAAAATAAACTTTTAAATAGTCTTATGAAGGAAATAGATGCATATTATAAATATGTACATGCGCCCTTGTATTTATATTGCTAAGATGCTGATAGCATCAGTATAGGGCAAACATGAGAAAGCTTGGATTTTGCTGTCAGACCTGGGTTTGAATTCAAACTCCATGTGACCTTGGTCTGGTGTCAATCTTTCTGCCCCTCCTAACTTCAGCAGTAAACAGGAATAGTGACTGTTCAAGTTGCTGAGAATCTATATAATAAAAATCTAAGCAGCCATTAAGGCAGAACTTCCAGAACAACTGGTCGCTATGATGCACATTGACCACCAGGGGGCAGATGCTCAGTGCAGGAGTTGCCCCCTAGTGGTCAGTGTGCTCCCACAGCGCCAGAAGCGGGGCTCATGGCTGGCAAGCACAGCAGTGGTGGTGGGAACCTCTCCCGCCTTTGCGGCAGCACCAAAGGAGCAGCGAGCAAAACAGTAAGGATCAGCAAGTAGGAGGGCAGTAAGGAGCGAGGTCAGGCTGAGGGGACCCCGGATGTCCCACTGCCAGCAGGTGACAGCCCCCGAGGAGTCCTGGACTGTGAGAGAAATATCTGACTGCTGGAGGAGGGAGGGATCAGACCTAAGCTGGCAGGCAGACATCCCCCAAGGGGCAGGTCAGGCTGAGGGGACCCCCCCCTGCACAATTTTGTGCAACGGGCCTCTAGTTAAGATATAACAGAACAGCCCTGACTGGTGTGATCATCATCCCATGCACCAGTCACCAGTTCGATTCCTGGTCAGAGCATGTACACAGGTTGTGGGTTTGAACCCTGGTCAAGGTGCATATGGGAGGCAACCAAGGTTCCTCTCTCTCCTTAAAACCAATTTAAATAAAAGCTAATGGAACATACAAAATCTCAATGTTTACTATTTTTCAGGCTGAAAGCCTAAGGCCAGGTGGAACTGTAACCTTATTCTGTGTTCTTTTTGAGTGTTTGCTGGGAAGCAGGTATATGGGAATGAGGAGTTATCTGGAGAAATGTTGAAAAGGAAAAAAACAAATTTAGCAGGGAAAGCAAATCTCTCCCTGCCATTTGATAATCAATTGATGTAATTTTTTTCCTCTCAGTACACCTTTACTGGAGAAATGTCCTTGGTCAATTACCATCACTCAGGATTTAATGCAGTCTGATTAGAATTACAAGTTACCTCTATAACCAAGTAATCTCCAAAATTGGACATAAAAATATTAGAACTTTTGTTTATATTTATTTTTTGATCAACTGCTCTTTAATTCTATTTTTGTTATGATTACACAATATATGGATAGTACAGGTATAGCATTTATGAACAGTTGGAAGTAGGCATGATCAAAATTTGACAAGTGTGTGCATCTATAAAAGGTAAAAGGCCACATGGAGGCTAAGGTAGGAGAATTGGGGTTAGCCCTCATTGTATTTGCCTAATGTAAACTAAACAAGTGGGTATGTTATGGGTATTTTAGCAGGTGCCACTATGCTAAGCAGCAGGGTGAAGGAAAGGACCTAGTTCCTAAATCCCAAGTTAGTGTTCATTTCTCTACAAGTTTCTGGGGGCAAAAGTGGAAGTAGAAATTAAGTACATGTTGCAACCTAAAAGCCAACCTTTGTGGTGAGCCTTTAAGCAGCCCATATCATTAACCTGAAAAATATGCACAAGGCCAATCTTTAGCAGCTTCGCCCTCTCCGAACAGGACACCTCCTCCGTGTAGTACCTGTGCACTCCCTCACTTGTGGGGAATGTTTTTATTTCCCACTACATTACATACAGTCCATTCTTAAGACAGATGGGTCTGTCCTTCCTCTCCCCAACTCACACACATCACCACCACACGTCCCAGCTTCTTTCAAACCACTCATTTCACCTCCAAGGTGACACCATCTGGAACCAAAAATGAAGCGGCAAAATGTTGAAAATAAAAATAAAGCGGACTTTATTTAGAAGATAAAGGTGGTGGTATCAGTTTTGGTTAATAAAGTTGGGCTCAAGTGTTTTAACAGGTCTTCAATGCCATCACAGACTGGCATGCCAAGGGCATTCTAAATGCCAATTACAGATTGAAGTTGTTTCGAAAACCAAGATGCTATCAAAAGCTGATGGAGTTTGGATTTCTCTTAAAGTCAGACTAACACACTTCTTAAATATGAGTGACTAGATTACTTGGTTCTGAAAGTGAAACACTACACTGAGCAATTCCCCTCCCTTTCTCCACAAGTCCCTAAGGCAGCATCACAGTTGCCTCCTGACAGCCAACATTTCAACAGAGGGGAGCTGAGGGGAACTGGAAAAATGAAAAGCAAAATTAATAAATGTAATTGTAATTGATATAGGCAGCTGCCACTGTGGCAAACCAAAGCCTAGTCCGATGTCCATTTTCTTCACATTTGCACTGACATCTTCCCAAGCAGACGGTAACTACATTCTTGAAGGAATGTGCCAAGACTAGGGAGGGGGAGGCCCAGACAAGAGTGGGTAGAATGTATTTTGCATCCAGTTGCCTTAGGTGGTACAATCGATTAAGGACAAGTACCCAGACTAGGGAATACCCACTAGCCAAAGGTAACTAGATTAAATGCATAACCAGTGCAGAATAACTGCGAGGCACCAAGACCACAATCCAACCAGCCCATTTTCCTCCTCTCCATCACTGAATGGATCTGGGAGAAAGCTTTAATAACAGCACTTGTCAACTGCTTCCCTGGAACAAAATGACAAAACACACGCAAGGTTTTGTTTTCATTATGGTTCTTGGTGTACTTTATTCTCCTGCTGTCTAGCTAAGCAGCCCACACAGGACAGAAATGGGTAGCACTGAGGAATGATCATTTTTTTCTCCCCAATATTCCTGCCGCATCCCTAAGCCTTGACCAAACCCTGTCTACCAGGAATGGTTAGTATACCCTCTCCCTCAAGGAACAACTAAAATTTACACAAGGCATTAGAGGGCCAGGTCTCTTCTTAGGGCTTAAGAGCTGGTGCACTCTATTCACAATGGAGCGTCTTTTCTTCAAATACCTGGATTTATTTTTTGTACACTGGTTCATAGATCGGCACTTGACTTTGAACCTGGCACCAAAAGGCACAATATCTGATACCCTGTACAAGAGCTATTAGAGATGCTGCCATATGGATGGGCAAAACCGAGCCAAACCCACATATGAACGAAAGGCTTGGACAGGAAGGGGAAAATGGCAGAGAAATACATAAGCCCCTATTTTTTGCTAGAATGAAAATGGAAGTGGGGATTTAAGGTCTTGTTTTTCAATCCTCCAAATACTAGGAAGCATTTAAAAATCTTCCTTGGTCTTTTTGTAAGCAGCATATTCGAAACGCCGGCAAAAACTCCTCTAATAACTGCAAAACCAGAAGAGGATCAAAGCTCACCCACATCCCTTATTGCTGAAAGATTCTAAAACCCAAATTCAGGGTGCCCTGTTCCCTGTGTAAAGGGAACATAATTAAGTCTGATTTATGGTTATCACAGCACATCACACTTTTAAAAAAATATTAAAGCGTGTGACCAGGGGAATGTTTGACACCATTTTATTAATCTTCAACTTCAGTGGAAAAATATAACCTTTTTCAAGTGCCACTTTCATCACAAGAGTTCTAGTCTAAGTATATGTATATATATACTTATATATTCTTTTGTTGTTGTTGGTTAGTTGGTTTTGAAGTGCAGCAAGAGACCAATACCGCATTGCAGTCAATCAAATAAGAGAACAGAAGGCCAAGCAGTTTCCAAATGGTTATTTTATCAGATTGTTTGAACATTAAATTTATCCTTGTTTGCAATCCAAAATAGTTACCTGAAGTTTGCTATGTGTGTGTGTGTGTGTTTACTTTATTGTGTATTTGTTTTCTAAACTCTTTGGCACAATTTTCTGGGGGCGTTCAGACTGCCTTGATACACGTCAGAAGAGAACGTTCTTTTGTGCTGCCAATCTAAGCATTTAAATTTTGTTTTTTTGGGGGGTTGTGGCTTTCTTTTGTTTTTGAAGTCTGCATTCTTTATTTGTAACAATTGTATTTTTATTTTTTCTATATCATCTAACTCCAGAGTTTTCTTTTTCTCCCCCCTCCCCCCAATTCTACATTCACAGTTGAACCATATTATTAGGAAAGGCGCCTTGATGAGATAGATCAGAATGGGAGCTCTGAACATTCGTCAGTGTTTTCCCTAGAAGATAATTAAAAAACAAAACAAAACAAAAAATGAAACCTAAAGAGCATCCCCTCCCCCCCGTTTTTTACATCTCTTGTGCTGCATCAGTAGACAGAACTTGTTAGTTTTATGAAATGCAATGTCTAACCCCTTTTTTTCCGGGAAAAAGAAACTGCAATGACTTGAAGTTGAGAATGTGGATACCGCCTCACTCACACACACTCATTCTCAGACTGTAAAGAATCCCTCGCCCTCCTTTTAGCCGGCACATACAGTACCGTATGGCAAAGGTACACCAAAGGTGGGCTCGAGACCCAGGCTCCATCTTTCTTATCAGTAGCAAAGGCCAGACTGCCTTTTACAACAAAGCACCACAGCTGAACCCAGTTCCTCCTCCTCCTCCTCCTCCTCCCCGTCTCGCAACCTAGTCATTCCACTCACTCAACACCGGCCAAGATACAGAAAAGCTAGTTCTAGCCTCTCCTGGGAAGAGACAGCTTTCTTTTATAAGTAAATCCATCGGTTATTCTCTCTTCCAAGATGGCCGACGTTATGGTTTTCTACGAAGTCAGTGCTTACTTAGCTCACTAACAGCACTGCTGTTGGCGGCTGCGGCTGCTGCTGTGGCAGGATTTTCAATGTGGTGTGTTTTCAAGCCTCACTCACTCATCCTTTCATTCCCAAACATTCAGCATCCGTGCACACTCCTCACTTCCGGGTTTTTCAAAAGATTGGAGATTTCCAGTGGGGGTCTCAGGTTATCATCCCAATGGTAACAAGATCTAAAAATAGATGGAAAAAAGGTCAGGCTTTGAGATCACATACAGCTGGTAGAGCCAAACACCTCCGAATCCTACAATTAAGTGCTCAGAGGCCAGAATGGAATTTGTCAACTTTGCAAGGACTGATTATTTTTCTTGCCTTCCTATGTGCCATTTATTGGCACATCCGAAGGTGGAAGGGAAAGTAAAAAGATAAAATTCAAAAAAGCCAATTTTACTGAGATCTGGGAGTAAAATAACTGAATATGTGAGAGAGAAATAAATTAAAACTACATTGCCAAGCAGGGGTCAGACAGCTCTGACTTGGATATCTTCCGTAGAGCTAAGCGCTAAGCAATGTCTAAAAACACAGCAGTCAAGAAAGAAAAGGGCGTAGGGAAGGGACAGAGAGTAGAAAAGAGAATTAGGGGAAGTGCCATTATTGAGGACTTCATTAAGGCCCAAAATGCGAGCACTTCAGTGAATTCTAGTTATAAAAGTTCTGTTCTTCATCACCACGAGGAATCAAATATTTGGCTCAAGGAAAGATTGAGGTCGTCTGACCCTTGCACTAGCACAAAGCTTAGGAACAAAGGCCCAGCTCAGACGCACTTAATGGGAAACAGTACAAAACAAAATACCAAGTGAAGGGAAGTCTTTGTCAGAATAATCTAAATAAACGCTTCTCCTCCCCAAGTACAAGAGAGAGGGCAGTCAAGACGCCTCTTACCAAGCTTGGTTCTTCAGTTTCCTCAGTTCTTTTGTTGCCCATGTAGCAAGGGTTTTTGCTTTGTTAGTCTTCGATCTCCGTCCTTCAGTTAACAGTTCATGGATCATTGGCCTAGCTTCTACTAATTTCAGGACATCCTTCCCAAATGCTGTACATAAGTCCCTGTGCAAAATAAACACACCGGAAACTGAGCTCCTGGCCTGATGTATTGAGCTCAGTAATTATGTGTTGAGCCTCCGAAACCAGTGCTAAGGTAGCTATGGGTTTCTTCTATCATTTACTTTTTTAAACTGAAAGAAATCTTATAAATAGGTAAGTCTAACACCTGCCCTCAAAAGATGAGAAATGAGGTCTAAAGAGGTAGAATAACTTACCAAAGTCAATCATCCCACCGCTATTTCATGGTAAAATCAGAACTAGAACCCAAGTCTTTGAGCTTCTCAAAACCAATGTTCTTTCTTTAAATGATGGTCCAGAAACCCTCAATTTATGACCAACATCAGAATATGGGATGGACATAGATCTAATACTGCTTTTATACCTAGTTCACTTCATAAGGAGTTTAGTGGGAAGAAATTAGAAATCTGAAGGGTCTGAAATGAAGCTAGTAGAGCTAATGTCTTAAATGAATTATTATTTATGAGAACTCAAAACATGACACCATGGGTTCTATGAAAGAAATCTCCTCTGTACCAAAGTGGATAATTACCCTCTAGTCTACCCGCCTCCCCCAATTTTTTTTTAAACATGTTCTCTCACTTTCCACCAGAAGCTAAACTCAGCTATTAGAAGCCAGGTATAACCTACCCTATCAGTCCAGCAGCACAAGCTACTACTCCGTCTGTGTGATCCTCATCCCCAGCAATGTGGTCAATGAAAGACAGAATAAATTCTACTCTGGGTTGTACGAGCATCACATCCGCTATAAAAGAAAGAGATGGTCTGATGAACTTGTCCCATATCTGGCAGGGCTATACCCCATTTCAAAATTTCCAAATACTCTAACCCCATCAGGCAGGTGTCAGGCTAGAGAACTAGCTTAATATAATTATACCAAATTATTCTTTCTCAGATTAACATGCCATTTCTCAAGTCAACAGAAAAAGCAGATATTCCTCTTCTATTAAGCTGATATAATACAGCAAAAACAAAGCCCATGATATCGAAGGGGTAAAAGACAAAAAACCCCCAATCACTCAATTCAGTTGCACAAGGAGGGTGTGTGTATCAACAACTGCCACTCAGGTTGGTGCAGATGCAATAGCCTTGCTGTATCCCATCCCTTGCAATGCTCAAGGAATGAGATAATGTAGCAAAGAAGGAGCAAAATAATAAAAGTCTGTATCTCCCCCCCGCCCCCCCCAAGCTCCTCTCTTCATAAGGGCACTGTTCCTCCTTCTCCCCTTCCTTACACAGCCCATCTGACTAAGTGCACCCTGGACTATGCAAGTTTGGCTGTATACTCAACGGTGTACGTTCTCCTGGTCTCCCTTTAATCCCTGGACAATTCCGGTATAGGCTTCCAAGCAGCTTTCCCTTAGTTCATTCAGATAATCCACCATGTCATAGTCTGACTGTAAGACACAAAGGAAAGAATTTCCATCATCTTGATCATTTTTAGTTATAGTACGTTTGTCAAAGTTCTACCCCTCTAATCGGGGCTGGACTGAAAGATAGCTTTAAGCCTACCTTGTCCACCTGGGCTTGGGAAGCCTGCTGAAGAGTATTCAATACAACCTCTAGGTATTTCTTAAACTCTCCACCAATAGCAAGGGCAATATCACCAAACACCGACAGAATCTGTGGCTTCACAGACCTGTGGACATTTTCATTCTGACAAGGAAAAATAACCAGAAAAGGCAAATTATTAAAAGTCACAATTTGTTCTACCCAAGACAAAAACTCTTAAAAAAAAAAAAAGCAGCAACTTACTATGCGGGGTATATACACACAACTTAACAATGGTTACCTCTGGATAGAGGGATTCTACATTTACTTTTCCTTGGCATTGTACTGGTTTTCCTCCCCAAGTTCCATGCTCTCCTTTAATTTTATAATCTGACTTTAGAATTGTCTTGTGAAAATGAGTAATTCCCTTCTTCACAAACCCACAGCCACACTTAGGGGCCTGATGCCTCCCGGGAGGCTGGCGGGCAACTGTATGTGGCAACTCACTCACCCCCAAGTTTTCCAGCAGCAGCTGCATCACCTCGTCGCAGAAGGGCAGGATGCTGGACTGCAGCGCACGGCACAGGTCTCCCACCAAGCCCACTGCTGCCAAGCAAACCTGCAGAGGAGCAAGGAAATGATTTCCCAACAGAAAAGACTGCCCACAGGGAGGGGTAAAGCATTGTTTACCTAGCGGCCGGTCCTTTAACACTTGAACCTAGAGTCAAAGAAAAAATCATCCCCCCTCTCTGATATTGGTTCATCTTAATGAATATGGCAGGAAGAGAACTAAGACTATCAGAGATATCACTAAGAAAAGACAATATTCACCAGGGATGGTGATGGTGGAGGCAGCTGGCTTAGAAAAAAAAAAATAGTACTGCTATTAGAGTACTACTCTATTTTAGGCAGCTAATATCCTGCTTCTCCCTGACTACTTTTGTTCAGACACTCAGAGCAACAAATAAAATAGCTCAATACTTGGGTCGATACACAGGGAAGAACTACCTGCGCTACAGGAAACCAAGTTTGTACCAGAATGACTATTAGGTATAAATGAGAATATAAATGTATTATAATTAATTGATCTTTGAATGATGTGGAGGTTGGGGTTCCAACCCAGGTACAGCCCAAAATCCACATATAACTTTTTCACAACACTGGAGCGTGCTGCAATGGCAACAGAAGGTGGCTATGAAGTAATTACAGTAATAGTTCTGTTGTAGTTAATGTCATACAATAATGATTTAACACTGCCTCTTTATTTCTGTTTACATTTCTCTTGACTGTCGCCATGTATGTTTGTGTATATAACTTTTGATAAAGTTTAACTCTTTATATTTATAACAGACATAATTTTGTGATAGTAAATGATAAAATAAACTAGTATCTACATGTATTTTATGCATTCATGACACAACTAATTTTCTTTTAATTTTTCAACATTTCTAGGCTATGTGATCCACGTCTGCAAGTTTTTTCAAACTGTTGCAAATCTCCAAAAAAAAATTTCCAATGTATTAAAATGTCTGCGTACAAGTAGGCCTGAGCAGTGCGAAGGTCAACTGTATTTTGAAATGATTGGCCTACCTGGTACTCAGCATAGTTTTTCAATCCAATGCCCAGGAAGGGTTTAAAGGCCTCCATGTACTTTAGGAATTCACCACCCAACACTGTAAAGAAACAAACTGTTACCACCACAGGGTATCACAGAAGTGAGCAAAAATAACCATGCTAGCCGAAACCGGTTTGGCTCAGTGGATAGAGCGTCGGCCTACGGACTGAAGGGTCCCGGGTTCGATTCCGGTCAAGGGCATGTACCTGGGTTGCAGGCACATCCCCAGTGGGAGATGTGCAGGAGGCAGCTGATCAATGTTTCTCTCTCATTGATGTTTCTAACTCTCTCTCTCCCTTCCTCTCTGTAAAAAAGTCAATACAATATATTAAAATAATAACAATAAAAAAATAACCATGCTAGCAGTCCCCAACTCACCAGGTTGGGTGAGCTCATTACCGACTATCATTAAGACATTAAGGCTGCCTCAGACAAACCACATTTTAACTGCTAGAAGGGCCTAACTCCACGCCACATGGCCAGAGTAGGATTTCACTCTGGCTCAAACAACCAAGTGGTAGGGCCTCCTAGGAATGTCAAGGTTATTTTGAATGGCTAAGCTAGCAATACTGCCTCTTGTCTGCCTCTTCATCTGATTATAACATGTCCTCTTGGAAGCCAGCTTACAACTGGGTCCCTATGCAATTCCATCAAGGACTTACTGAAGCCAGTCAGGACAAGCAGACTGGGATGCATATCCCAATCGGCCACTCCAGGAGCCAGAATGAACCGCTGTGCTCCGTCAGGGCGGTCCCATGACGCCAGACCAGCTAGACACAGGCTCTTTAAGCTAGAAATAGGTCTGGTCCTCAGGGGAGTGGTTCTCAGGTATAGGCATCGCCGGAAGAAGCATTCCAGGTTTCTAAATTGCTCTTTAATGTATTTTTAATGACCCTTCAAAGAGTCTGAAGTCTGATGTGGCTTCTCCTAAGTCATGTAACAACCAGAAATTCTAAGAACTCATTCATTGTTTTGTTCCATCCCATACCAGGCACTATGATGTGTCAACCCGAGTCCAAAGCATTACAACCCAAACCAAGAGGTAACAAGTTCCAGGAAAGAAAATAGAAACCTTTGCTTCCTCTATCCTTGATAGGAGCCAAACCTCAATAATCAAGTAGACTTTCAGGGAGAAGAGAAACCCGACACACATTAGGTAGATGATAACAGTTTCCCCCCCAAAACTTGCCAATCTGATTTGCAAACTGGCTCCCCATTTACTTCAAGGAGATTAAGTGGCAAGGCAGTCATGCACAATTTTACAATCACATTCAATTTAACTTGAACTGACTCATGCCGCAGTAAATGAGCAAACAGAACTATCCTTTCCACAGTAAAAAATTCTTCCTGGCATCGTAGCTCTTACATTCCAAAAACATTCCCTGCCTGATGTCCGCTCACTGACCTTCCACTAGTGTGCTAACTGCCATTAGGGCATCCTCTTGAACTCCCCCTGACCCAGCCGTGCTTTGGAACATCCTTAACAGGGAAGCCATGACGACATCAGAGATCTGCAAAGCATCTTGATGTTGCACTTTCCGGAGAACATTCTGTGAAATGAACAAGAGTTCAGGATCTGTTGATTCCAAACCCTCCAATCAGAACACTATACTTTAAAAAAAAGAAACACAATTAAGTCCCTTGAAATTTTTTCTTAAAAAAGCCAAATATACTGCCCTGGCTGGCATGGTTCAATAGTTAGAGCGTCAGCCTGCATACCAGAGGGTTGTAGGTTCACTCCCCGCCCGTAGGTGGGGCACGTGTGGGAGACAGCTAGTCAAATATGTAGATCTCCCCCCGCCCCCCGCCCCGTTTCTTCCCACTCTCTCTGAAAAAGCAATGTAAAAAATATCCTCCGGTCAGGATAAATATAAAAGGCCAAATACACCTTTTATGCTCAAATGTTTTGACAGTGCAAATCACTTGCAAAGTACATTCTAATATCCCTTCTATTTCCTAACTCAGAACACACACAATTATCTTCCACGGTGCATAAAACCAACTCTTTATTGTCTGACAAACCCATCAGCAGCTTCCATATTCCAGTCTTATTACTTCTGCTTTAAAGAAGATATCATATATACTGAGTGGCCAGATTATTATGACTACCCCATCAGTATAATGAAGTGAATTAGTTATGCAAATAATAATAAAACCTTGAGAGTATTTGCTTAGGAAGTTTTCAATATTCAGTATTTTTGGAAGTGTCAATGAAGTACTGATGGGGTGGTCATAATAATCTGGCTGGTTGTAATAATCTGGCCACTCAGTGTAGTTCTTATTCATAAAACAACAACAACAACCCCTCATATATCCTAATGGTCAAGATAACGGTCAAGAAACAGTCTTGATAAAATGAAGCCAACCTGCCTTTTCCTAATTTAATATTCCGCCAACTTCCCGCCTTAACCTCCTTTAATTTGTTTCAACTAATGTTACTAAATAATTCCTGTACTTGTCTGATGAATAAGGAAACACCTCTTAACAGTCATGCTTTAAGTTTGGCCGAGCCAGCATGGCTCAGTGATTGAGTGTCAACCTATGAACCAGGAGGTCACGGTTCGATTCCCAGTCAGGGCACAGGCCTGGGTTACAGGCTCAAACCCCAGTGCGGGGCGTACAGGAAGCAGCCGATCAGTGATTCCCTTTCATCATTGGTATTTCTATCTCTCCCTCTCCCTTCCTCTCTGTAACCAACAAAAATATATTTTAAAAACATTAAGTTTGGAGTAAGAGAGGTTAGGTTACCTAGTAAGCATCACTCAATACTAAAATCTAGTGCCCACCTAAGCATTGGGCAAGTTCCAGGGTTTTCCTGTTCTTTAGTAACAAACCCTCAGCCACTGCATGACTTGCCATGAGGAGTGACATTTGAATTATCCCGGCTTTTCAGAAAATGGCTACTGTCAACACTAGGTATTAACTCAAGGTATGATGGTAGAGAACCAAGGCTTAATTTTTAGCTGGGTGAATTACAGCTGGGAACCAGTCTACTGGGCTACACTGGGAAAACCAATGAAAACCAAAGACTAAAAGTTGCCTCGACGCTAAACAGCTGTAAAGAAGCATTCTTATCAGTCTGTTGAGATTTTTGCTTTCAGGTGTATCCTGTTCAACTCAAATAAACTCATAAATTCAAATAAACAAAAAACGCTGTATAGCAGGGAGGACCATCATAGACAGAGGAGTTTTCTTCCCGACAGTGTGCAGAAGACAAATGCCTTCTTGATGGAGAGAGACAGGAAAATGAAGAACTTTTCTGCCAATCCTTCAGAGAAGTTTCTCATAAGCATCACCTGCACCATTTCAGAGTTCAGGGTGCACATAACCCTGTCATCCTGGGATATAATTCTCTTCCCTGAAGAGTGTGACACGTCACCATCATACCTGAAGAGTTGCGCAGAGTAAAGACTGAAGGTCATTGAACTGGATCCTATCCGATGTGCTCTGGATATGTGACTACAAGGAAAAGAAGATTATCATGCTTGGAATAGATACTTTTTAAAGAGGCTCTAAAGTCCCTCAATGTTTCCATTTTTGCTGGGTTTGCCAGGACCATTAACTAAGCTTAACTGATGCTAATGTAGGAAAATAAATAAAATGTAACCATGTGCCCTGGGGTCAGTAACTCAGTTGTTTAAAGCAGCTGTCTCCAACCAGTGGTCGGCGGACCACCAGTCCGTGGGGTCCAAAAGGTTGGCAACTGTTGAGTTAGAGCATTGTCCCGATACTCCAAGGTTTTGGGTTTGATTCCAGGTCAGGGCACTTACAAGAAAGAACCAATGAATACATAAGTGGAACAATAATTTGATGTTTCTTTCCCTCTCCCACAAATCAATCAATAAAAACAAACAAACAACAAAAAACACCCCACACACATTTATGAGTAAACTGTGACAAGCAATGCAAACTTTAAATTACAACACTTCTCTGCATAAGCATTATATCTTTCTGAGAAAATATATACTTAACACCAAAAGAAAGAACAGCCTTGAAAGCAAAGCTGTGTTAGAAGTACTGCACCCTTTCTGCCAACAGCCAGGAACGCCCTAAGTCTCACCTCCATCTGAAGTACTTGTTGAAGTCGCTCCATGATGACTAGAGTAGTTTTCTGAACTGCAGGGTAACAATCCTTGGCACTGTTTTTCACAATTTCCATCAGAGATTCATATGCAGAACTCCTCAGATTGTTCTGGTGTCCATCAGGTCTGCAAGCAAAAACCAGCAAAAATCGTAAAGTCCCAATTGAGAAAGAGCACAGAAATTGGTATAATGTAAACATTGTTTCATCAAAAATAAGAAATCAGGCCCTGGCTGCTGTGGCCCAGATGGTTGAGCGTCCTCCAGTGTACCAAAAGGTCACCGGTTCAATTCCCAGTCAGGGCACATGCCTGGGTTACGGGTTCGAATCCTAGTCAGGGTGCTTGTGGGAGGTGGCCAATCAATGTTTCTCACACAGATGTTTCTCTCTCCTTTCCTCTCTAAAATCAGTAAAAATATATCTAAAAAATTAATAACATTTCAACCATTAAAGAACTCAGAAACTGATATGGTGGCATACCTATTTGAGTGTGGCAACAAAATACAGCCAGGAAATAAATTTTCAGCCAATGACTGTGTTCATTATGGTCTCCAGACCTGGTTAAACTATTGAATGGCCTTTTTGGAAAATAGGCTATAATTATAAGAAAAGGTTAGATAAAAATGATGAAGAACCTATGTGGACAATTAAGGAGGTTGCCTGAATAGCTAAGAAAAAGGCATCTAAAATTTCCTCATTAATCTACGAGATGCCTTTATATATCATTTTGAACAGAGAAGTGGAAATAAACAAGGTAGGCCTGAAGAACTTATACACAGCCCACTTTCTTAATGGTTTTTTTTTCCTTTTTATTCTCTCTCTTATTTAAACAAATAATCTACTATAGGATTCTTCTAATTCCTATTATTATGTTTCTATGACTAGGTCAGACAACCCCCCACACAGAAGGCAGGGGAATGCAAAGACACCTAATAAGAAGTTACCTGTCCGTGGTCTCCAGGAGCTTCTGAACTATTAGTTCAAAAGAAGACGACAAGCAATAGGTAGCTGGTTCTTCCTGATCATCGGCTACGTCTGCAGCTTCATAAGCAGCTTCAGCCAGACTAGAGAAAGCCTTAAAACCAAAGAGAGTTAATACTGGTCCTGAAAAGAACCCTACCCCAAGATCACCTCATTTTCCCTTAAGATACTTTGGGCAGTGTTCCTCTCCAACTATCTTAGAATATATCAATGCTAGTGAATTCTCAACTTTTTCGGTCAAGGTCATCTCAAAACAACGTTTTATAGGGATCCTTAAAATTAAATGTTTACTTATTTATATGTTTTGCGGCCCAAAACTCTCTAAGCAGCAGAGTACTTTCATCTACCACAAATGCCTGCCACTTCTACTTCTAATCATAGAAAGGCTTTTAGCACCCCCATTTCCTTATTTGAACTTCCTCCCCCACACCCCCAAATGTCCCTAGTGAACTACATTCAGCCCATATTGACTCAGCACTTACACCGCCTACCTTCCTTTCCTCTTGTCCCCTTCTCAGCAATTGTACTTTTTGTAGCTAGCAACTCTCTACTTTAATCTAAATTTCTTCTCCCCAAGCAACTGAAGAAAGAAAATGGAGTCCAGATAGTTTTCCCACTGGGTTAGCATGACTGTTTTAAATGGTTGAGCAACTGAACCAGTCACCATGAGTCAACAGCTCCTACTGGCTAATGCAGTTGACATCTCCCCCACATTTAATTGAAGAAATTAGAAAGGAGATGCTATTCAGAAAAAGCCTTCCAGGGAGGCAGACCCATTTCTCTCCCACACCTCGTATTTCCTTGCCAAAGGTTTAGCCAAGATCCTTATCTCACCAGGAAAAATCCCCTTACCCAGCACACATTTGAAGCCACTCTGGGTTCGGCACTGAGGCCCTCGATCAGACACTGCAGCAGGGGAGTCAAGTAGACGTCATTGATGGCAGCTTCAGGGAGCAGCTCACAAATTCTGCCCACAGTCCATGCTGTTGTATCTCGAACAACTACACTGGGGTCTTTCATTAATTCTATTAAGGTGGGCATAGCCTGAAAATACAATAGTTATTAGCAAGGCAAAACAAAGATTAAAACTCATGTTGACTAATACCTCAGAAGAGGTTAGGTTTTAATTCAAAGCATCAAGATGGTTTTGTCATTTTAAAGACATGCTTGTCAAATATCCATAATATAATAAATAAAAGTAAAGGGAAAAGCCCTCCTCTCTACACCAAATTCCAGCATACAGTTTTCCTCAGGGTTTGGTGTGACTTTTCAGCAACGTTGAGATCCTAGGAAGCAGCTATGATGGCTATATTTGACTATATACTGAAAGGTTCAGTTCTCTACATATTAAACTCAATTATAATGGACTTCTATCATCTTAAGTAGCAAAGTAAGTACAATATTTCCCTAAGAATTTTCATTACGTAAATGTCATTTTGTCCCAGGGACAAAATAGTCACATCATTAAAAATTACAAAGAAATGTTTATGATACAGTATTAAGAGAAAAAAACAAGTTAAAAGATTATTTGCACAGTAAGATCTCCATCCTGTTGCACATATTATATTCATACTGAAAATAAATATCAAGAGTTAGAATGTTATCCCTAGGCAAGGGAATTAGAGATGACGTGTTCATTTTGGCCTTTTCTGCATTTTTCAAGTCATGTCTTTTGTAAAAAAAAAAAAGACACGTTAAATATATTTTTTGAACATTCACAAAGAAATATGTTTTACCCTTCATTGGCAGCAAATAACTATCTAGAAATAACTTTTGTGGGTGATTACGTACAGCTTTGTTTTTTAAAATAAAGGCACACTTTCAAGCAAATAATTTAAACAAATAATAAATATCTCATTTCCCACCCCAAAACTTCCTCAGCTTCACCTGTATAACTAGTGGTTTGAGCTGATTGGGCTCGGGTCCTTCCAAGATACAGCCAAAAGCCATCACTGCTGCATCCCGGTACCGCCAATCAGGGTTCTTGATGTGTTCTTTAATGAAGGGGAGGACATGGGGGACAATGTCATCTTCACAGCAGGTGGCCAGAAGCATGATGCACACCCCGGCTGCTTTGCAGGGATTCCAGTCGTCATCATCATCATTTTCATCCTGGAGAAAGAATGTAGCACTAGTTAAGGTTTTGCTTTAAAAAAAAAGAGAGGAAAGAAAATCACTTTCATTCACAAGGTATTCTGGCTATTCCCAAATGTCATTAGAACTTACGCTACGTGGATGAAAATAAAACTAAACCTTTATATTTTACTAAAGGCCTGGTGCATGGATTCATGCACTGGTGGGGTCCCTAGGCCTGGCATGTGGGATCGGGCCGAAACTGGCTCTCCAACATCACCCGAGGAGTCCTGGATTGCGAGAGGGGAGTTCTCGGATGCCGCATCCTGGAATCGGGCTCCCTCTTCTCTGGTTCCTGATGTATCACCTGAGAACCGCAGCTGCCAAGTCACTGCAGCTCAGCAGCTCCTGTGTTGAGCATCTGCCCCCTGGTGGTCAGTGTGTGTCATAGCTACCGGTCGGCCAGTCACTTAGGCTTTTATATATATACTAGAGGCCTGGTGCATGAAAATCGTGCACAGGTAGGGTCCCTAGGCTTGACTGGCAATCAGGGCCAATCTGAGGGGTGACCGGTGGGGTGATCAGGGGGCCCCTGCTGGCACCCGCCGCCCCCCGCCCCCCAACACCTGCCTTGGTTGGCCTGGGGCCTGCGGGCAGCTCCTGTGTTGAGCATCTGCCCCCTGGTGGTCAGCACACATCATAGCGACCAGTTGTTCCATTTGGTCGATTTGCATATTAGGCTTTTATTATATAGGAGATATATAGCTGTCCCCTGGAGGTCAGTGTGTGTCATAGCTACCGGTCGGCCAGTCGCTTAGGCTTTTATATATATACATTCTCTTCCACAAAGATTCATCACAGCACAGACTTTGTGAAATAAGATCCAGGTGGAGGGAAGATCCACTGGAGTATTACACAATGAGATGAACAAACTTCAACTACATGTAACAAGAATGATCTCAGACTTACAGAGTAAAAGGCAGAACAAAAATGTATATGATTCCAGTTATATACATAGTTTAAGGTGCCTATGCAGTTTCAGATAATTACATACCTAAATAATGATTTGTTCCCAAACCAGAAAAGTACAACCAAAATATACAAAAGCAAAAATACTAAGGTCAAAAGATAAAAAATAGCCAACTATAAAACTGAGAGATGAGATAAAGTTTTAAGGGAACACCTAGTCCATTTCAAACCAGACACTTTTCCACATCTTTTGAGATTGAAAGAGTCATGTACTTCCCCAAAACAAATTATATTCTTGTGTACAAAGACATTTTGCTGGAAGTTATAGCACTGCTGCCTCAGAGCACTAGCACTGCCAGCTCTTTGGTAACATTTTACATGCACCAGCAGAGATGAGGCAAGAGAAACAATTTTTCCAAACACCTCACCAAGGAAAACTATAAGGCTTGAATTCAAAAGGGAATGATTGCAACCAAGATACACTTCATATAAAAGAATTTCTATATTTACTCATTAGATCGATCCATTTCTACATGAAGTCTTATTAGTTGTATTTGAGTGGCTTAAAACTTGCACCTCTATCTTCCCAACCTTTCTTTACCATAACATTTGTAGCTCAAGTCTCTTCTGCTAGTTTGAACAACGTAGCACTCAGGAAATTAGAGCAGTATGTGGTTCTTTCCTGCTCAAAACTGCAAAATTCTCCTTTACAAACAACTCAGAGCCTAGAGGATCTTATAGATCCAGCTCAGCAGTTCCCGAGTCATCTATATGAGAATATCAACTAGTTGAAGAGTTGCTGAATTCTTTCTTGGAAACTGTTCCACAGCAAACCAACCCATAACAAGGTTTCATCACTTACCTGGCTAGAATTGGAAGGTAACTCACCTGTTTAGTTAGTGTCTGTGTGAGGATTGGAACCAGGTACTGTAGTGCTCCCTTGGCATAAAACTTGCTGGTGTGCTCAGGGGGCCGTCCTTGTTCTGCTGCCTGAGGACAAACATAGAGCAAATTCTGGATGGCAACAAACAAGCTATGATACTAAGGCATACAATGAGAGCTGCCCAGGGAGCTGTACAGAAATACATGGAACAAATGGTAACATTTGTTCTGATCTCTGAAGGCATTTATTTTTTGGTCTACTTTAATGAGATTCTTTTAGGCCTTAAAGGACCAAGGCAATCTTAAGAATTATGCTCTTGCCCTAACCGGTTTGGCTCAGTGGACGGACTGAAAGGTCCCAGGTTCGATTCCGGTCAAGGGTATGTACCTTGGTTGTGGGCATATCCCCAGTAGGGGGCGGGCAGCAGGCAGCCAACCCAGGTACATCCCCTTGACAGGAATCGAACCCGGGACCTTTCAGTCCGCAGGCCGACGCTCTATCCACTGAGCCAAACCGACTTCGGCTATATATTTTTTTAAAAAAAGATGGGAAACAAAGATTCCAAGTGCAGAACTAACCCCTTTTTCCATATCTAATTTCTTCATTGAAGTTAGTAAACTATCGATTTCTACACCTCATACTTGCATTAGGACTTCCAAAAGGAAGTACTTTAGCCGAAACCGGTTTGGCCAGTGGATGGAGCTTCGGCCTGCAGACTGAAGGGTCCTGGGTTCGATTCCGGTCGGGGGCATGTACCTTGGTTGTGGGCATATCCCCAGTGGGAGATGTGCAGGAGGCAGCTGATGGATGTTTCACTCTCATCGATGTTTCTAACTCTCTATCTCTCTCCCTTCCTCTCTGTAAAATATCAATAAAATATATTAAAAAAAAAAAAGGAAGTACTTTAGCACCAGATGTCACTTTGTTGAACTGTGATTGCCTGCTGCCCCCTTGTGGTCACAGTACTAAAATGAGTATTTATAATAAATCATGCCAGGCTGATTGGGAAAAACATGAGATGCCACATGATTGATCCGTCTCCCTCATAAGTGGCTTTGGCTAGCAAAAAGACAGCTGTACAAATGGAGATACCCACTAAGTCCAGTCAGAATAAAGCTTTCCCAGAGAAGAACAATCATATCCACAAAGGAGATAAATGCCCAAAGCCCAGTCAGAGTAACAGATCTTCCCCCTAAACCAACTGTCTTGTCTCCCAGGCTCACCTCTGAAGCCTCAATGGCCAAATCCATTTCCTCATCACAGACATTGGACCAGAATTCTATCCCTTGTAGGGCCACTTCATCAATATCACTTTTCATTGCTTCAATTGTGATCTTAAGAGAAAAAACAGGGCAACGTAGGCCCCACATGAGTGCTGGTTCAAGTTAGACCCCCTCCTCTAACCACACAGACATTCAAGTTTCAAAAATGTAGATTATAAAAGCTGCCTGAAGTGAAAGGTAGAAAAAGAAAACAGATTTTTAAAAATATACTCTTTTTACCAGCAGGAACAGCCAAGCTTTCTTGGCACACTACTAATGAACATAAACATAACACTGGAACTCAAGAAATTTGCTTGATTTAATAATTGCAAGTAAAAAATTATAGAAATGACAAAACAAAAAACAAAAAAACAAATAAGAATGATGGGCTCTGCAATTAGCTACATGCTCAAACACATAAAATAGAAATACTTACTGCAAAAAGAGCAGGACCCATGTATGTCTCCATGTACTGATAATACAAGGACATTATTTTCACCAGATTCTGTAAGGCAGCCACTCGAACCTTTTACAAAGAGCAGATTAAATGGTTTACCATTTAGTTTAGTTAAAAAGGCAATTAGACAAAAATAACTACTTCATTCAAATGGGTCAATAACCTAAAGGGTCAAGCTAGGTACATTTGGGTTATCATTCCTCCATGTAAGCCGTATCAGGACAAAACTCACTAATACCACTTAGACTAGATCAGTGGTTCTCAACCTTCTGGCCCTTTAAATACAGTTCCTCATGTTGTGACCCAACCATAAAATTATTTTCGTTGCTACTTCATAACTGTAATGTTGCTACTGTTATGAATCGTAATGTAAATATCTGATATGCAGGATGGTCTTAAGGCGACCCCTGTGAAAGGGTCGTTCAACTGCCAAAGGGGTCGCGACCCACAGGTTGAGAAGCGCTGGACTAGATGTTACTTCAAGGGTCAAGATTAGGTTACAGCAATAGCAAAGCTGTTTCAATGGCTACACTGGAAAACAATCAATTAAAAAATTACTGTTTTTAAGCAGCAAGGCGGATCAAAAACCATTTCTCCCCTAAACCCTTTTCAAGATGTCAGCTTCTAATATGTTAACTTTCCAAGTCCTATTCTTTCCTTTTCTTTAATGTTGAAGAAAAATTCTTATTGGTCAAACCTTATTTCTGAAGTCACCTGATTCTCAACATTTCAAACTACAATGCTAGAGTTGGCATTTCCTAGGAAAGAAGACAAGACAGATAATTCAATGACCTCATACTTACCCTCGTATCTGGACACTGTGTGGCTTCACAAACCACCTGCATAATAAAGTGCCTTTCGGACTGCAGAAATAAAAGGAAGTTAGAAGAGTATAAACCATACATATGAAAATTGCTAGGCTATTATTTCAAGAAAAATCTTACTCCCTCCGGAACCCACACAATCCTGGACCAATCAAGCAGCTTTATACCTTGACACAGTAATAGCACTGTGAAGGCTATAGAGTTTGCCCCAGTGTCTACTATATGACCTCCCTCAAAGGAAGTCCCACCCTAGCTGGTTTGGCTCAGTGGTTGGAAGGGTTTCTGGTTCGATTCCTGGTCAAGGGCATTTACCTGGATTGCAGGTTTGATCCATGATGTGTGCAGGGGGCAACCATTGATCTCACATTGATGTTACCCCCCCACCCCCTCCATTCCACTCTCTAAAAAAAATTCCTTGGGTGAGGATTAATAAAAACAAATAACGCAGCTACAGTAGGAAAATCTGTTTCTTTTTATTTAAAAATTAAGAGAATTCAAAACATCTGCTTTATTTCAGAGACAAAACTGGTTTCCTGAAAGGTGGCAAATCCACATCAAATGTGGCAAGATATAGGAGAACAGAATAATGAACTTTGCTATTGTCCTAAATCTTCTGAAATCTAAAAGGAAAACCCCTATTTTCTAAGCAATTAGAATTTCAGTTTGCTTTGGCCTTCTTTAGACCTCCCTTCTTTGTCCACTATAAGGCCAAGTAATGGCAAAAAGCCCAGCTCAAAGTGCCAAAATATATACAAAAATACTTTTAGACCATATGATCTAACAATTCCACTTCTGGATGTACATATAAAAGAACTGAAAGCAGGGTCTCAAAGATATATATATATATATATACACACACATACACCCATGTTGAGAGCAGCATTACTCTCCATAAAAGGTAGAAGAAAGCAACCCGAATGTCTAGTGACAGATAAATGGATAAACAAAATGTGGTATACATACAATGAAATATTTCTTTCTGTTTTTATTGGTTTTTAGAAAGGAAAGGAGAGGGAGAACAGACAGCTAGAAACATCGATGTGATGTTGAGAACAGAAATCAATTGGCTGCCTCCTGCAGGCCCCTACTGAGGATCGAGCCAGAAACCCAGGCATGTGCCCTGACTGGGAATCAAACCAGGGACCTCTTGGTTCATGGGTCAACACTCTGACACATGCTACAACATGCATGAACCCAAGACATTATACTAAGTGAAATACAACAGTCACAAAAAGACAAATCAAATACTATATGACCCACTTATATAAGCTATCTAGAATAATCACAAAAACAGAAAGTAGAAAGTTAAGTAATCATAGAAACAGAAAGTAGAAAGAGAGTTGCCAGGAATGGGGAAGGGGAAAACAGGCGTTGTTTAATGGATATAGTTTCAATTGCAAGATGAAAAAGTTCTGGAAACTGGTTGCAAAACAATGTGAATATACTTAACACTACTGAATTGTACACTTAAAAATGGGTAAGATGGTAAATGTTATGTTATTGTCTATTTTAACACAATTAAAAATAAGTAAATAATGAGAAAATACTTTCAGGCAAAATAAGCTTTGTCTATATAGTAATTTTCAAAAGCACCTTCCTCAGGAGGTATGAAACAGCCCAATTTATTTTCTTTTTTAATTTTCACCCGAGGATGTTTTTTAAAAATTGATTTCATAGAGAAGAAGGGAAGGAGAGAAACACCAACTGCATCACACCCTAAGTGCCCCAATCTGGAATTGAACCCACCACCTTTTTGGTGCACAGGAGGATGCTCCAACCAAGCCACAGTGGTCAGAACTGAAAAGCCCTAATTAAGGGGGGGTGAGGGTGGGGATTCCCAAGTACACTCTGTACTGAAAAAAGGAAAAACCTAAGCTTAGAAATCCTTTAGGTCACATTATTCCCAAAGCCTGATGAAAAATGGCAAACACCTATTCCATGGCCACCTCTCACAAATGTTAACTAGAAATGAATGCCTCTATCAACCCTGGACCTGGGAATCAACCTTGGAACCATTCTCATTCAAGAACTGCCTATTGTCATGTAAAAATTAACAACCTTGTTGTCCAAACAGTGGAGTCCCACCCTAGCCTACTACTTCCCCATGTAATCCTTGTCCTACCCCGTATTAGCAGCTGGTTTATGGGGGGCTACAGAGCAGATTTTTGTGGATGACCCGCTGTTTTCCCATACTGCCAGCAGTACTGGAATAAATGCTCATATATGATTTTAAAAAAAGAAACGAGCCCTAACCGGTTTGGCTCAGTGGATAGAGCGTCGGCCTGCGGACTGAAAGGGCCTAGGTTCGATTCCGGTCAAGGGAAAACAGTTCTTTCTAAATCATAAACTTAAAAAACTTTCATTTAACTCTCACTTCTCACCCTTTGAACTTACCTCTTTGTCAAAGTTAGCTTTGGTGAACTCCAATGAGTTCAGGAGTGCGTTAGTAGCTGCTAGCTTCACATTATTACTAGGCTCTTCTTTCCTCATCCCCTGAATTATGGCAGTCAGAATCTCATTGGATTTATCTTGTAGCTGCTCTGGGTCCTGAAACGAGGAGAAGCGCAGTAAATATAATAATGAACTCATGACTAATCTGCCGTCTTTTTAAGTGTAAAATCCACTTGAGTGAGGATAATGACTTGCTCTGATCTCCGCACACATTTCCATTTAGGGACAAAACATCCCAGCAGCCGGTAGTCCTAAATTGATCCGAAACAAGTTGAACTTATCAACTTCACCTCTGACTTCTTAGCATGATTCTGGACATGAGGTACTAGTGTTTCCCCTGTTCTGTGCAAATGGAAATGGCAGTGTGATCCCTCCCCCCCCCTCCCCGCCCCAGGTCACCTCTCCCAGCTGAAGTATAGCTTCAGAACATTCGAGGGTTAAGAATCAATACCTAGGCACACATCTAGGGAGTCTAAGCCCCTGTCAAGTGCTAGGAGCTGCTTTGCTTCAAGTCTGTGTATCAAAACAGACACTCCCCCCCAAACACATATAAACCTCAGCCACCAAGGGTGGTAACTTCAGCAGCACCAACAGTCCTAGGAAGGCTGCATTTAATATACTGTGCTGTGGCTCCAATGACTAAACCAATTACAAGAGCTGACAAACCATTTCTATAAACAGTCAATGAAAATGTAACAGCACCCATGGTACAGAGGATCCTGAGAAAGGATCAGATCAGGATGCTCCAAGATAAAGAATATCCTTAAAAGTCCAGAATCTATGTCTCTCCAAACACATGGAGTTTTTGACCCTCAGGTCTCTTAATTTTAGGACATGATTAACAATGTGAGGATATGTTAATTTAGGAGTCTAAATTAACAAATAAAGCAGTTCTACTTTCAAAACACTTTGCAGTAGCTTGGTTTTCTTTATAATATTGTAAAGATCATCCTAATATATGCACGTAACAACTAGATGAAATCAGTTATGTACGTTAGACAACATGAGGCAGCACTTACGATATCTTGGCAAATGTAACCAATAGCTTCCAATGTCGACTCTTTCATGTGCTCTGTGCTGTTGGGATTTGTGACATTGGCCACCAGCTGAGGAATGAGTTCTGGCCACTGGTTCACTGGGATCTCTGCACAAGCAATGCCAGCCACACACTGCGAGGCTGAACTAGGCCGGTAGGTTTCTGTGCCCAAAGTCTGCAAAACCTGCAAGCACACACATACACCAAAAAACAAGATGAAAGATATTAATTTCTAATACTATTTAAACACCTCATATCCATCTCTGAGTTTTCTATAACACAAAAAAGTAGAAAATGGCATATACAGTATAAGTCAGTTGTCGGAAAAAGAAAAAAGCCAACTTCAATACCAATCCCAGCACAATCAACATTGCCTCAGACCTCAGAAAAACAACAAAAAAACCGACCCCTACTTCCAAATGGAATTCTCCTAAGCCAGACAACTCATTTCAATGGTTCAATTCAGTAGAAAAAAAAAGCAGCACTTAGAAAAGAGATAGCATTAAAAGGCGAAAGAGATGACAAAATTAGTCTTCTATGTTCCTTGCTGGTATAATGGAAGGATGCTCACAGCTTTGTTTTGTGTAAAGGGTGGGAATTTAGGATGAAGGTAACTAACTCTGGGGCACTAAAGTGGATCTGATTCCTAATCTAACCTGATTCAAGGAAGAGATTTTCCCACTCATGAAAAGTGGAACACACCTTCTGTTTTCTAGTCACTGACAATTTAGCACCCTGGTGACTTTCATAGTAACATCATTAAATGCAGACATAAAGCTACTGATGTTACCAATACCTAAGAACCAATCTGAAAGGATTTGATCTGTTTCCCCCAAAATCAAAGAACTGTTCTCTCCACCATCAACAGGTACCAAGTACTAGTCAGATATGCCAATTAAAATGAAATCCACTTATCATTAAACATATCTTGTTTGAAATGGTATTCATACAAGCATTTATGTAATGGATAAAGGCACATGTACAGACAAAGGCTGAAGCCACAATGGATCCAGGGTTAATTATTACCATGATCAACTTATTTAGTCAATGAACTAAGAATCACCAGTCCACTCAAAAGGCAAACAGTTAACTGCTCCTGGCATGAACACAGGACAAAGAGTAGCTGCCAATTATTCAGGCCAACTCTGCTGACTGGGTCAGGTCACCTAGTATCCTGCTTTGTAGCTAATAATAATGAACTTCCCCCATCTTTCCCCTCATACAGTATACTCCCAACAGCTCTACCCAATAAACAAACAGTTCTGATTCTAAATAAAGGTTTTGCTCTCTAGGCCTACTAAAGCTAGAGCACACTGTAAGAGAACTAACTGTATGTCAAAAGTCTAAGGGAAAGTCCAGCCGGATAGCTGAGTTGATTAGAGTGTCATCCCAATATGCCAAGGTTTTGGTTTGATCCCTGGTCAGGCCACATACAAGAATCAACCAATGAATGCATAAATAAGTGGAACAACAAAAATTGGTGTTTCTCTCTAAAATAAATAAGAGAGTAGGAGGGGTAAAGGTGAATTGTCCAAAATGGTAGGCGTTGAACAGTCATTAATCCAAGTCTGACCAAGAGCTCCAGTCCAGGGTGCCTTTATACTATTATACTGCACCATCTCCTAGAACAGCGGTCGCCAACCTTTCGGACCTCACGGACCATCAGTGGTTCGTGGACCACCGGTTGGCGACCGCTGTCCTAGAACATAAGTAGAGAGTACTGACCCCCATCTACCTTTACCTTTTCTCCTTTTAAATTGCTTCAAGAATTGCTATTACTTCAGGTGATTTAGAGGCTACAAACATCCAACTCTGGAGTACTAAAAGTTATGTTTCAAAAAAACTAGAGGTGACCCTAATGATAATAGGCAATAACCTGAAATAAAAATAAGAAACTAGTTCTCAATTGTGTCCAAGACCCAGATTTCAAAAAATAACCACCAGCATTGAGAAAGCATTCATGACAAAAAATGTGCTTCTTCTGCTGCTTCTTTTTTTTACTTCAGAGAGGAAGGGAGAGGGAGAGAGAGAGAAACATCAATGATGAGAGACAATCATTGATCACCTGCCTCCTCCATGCCCCCTACTGGGCATCCAGCCCAGAAACCCGGGCATGTGCCCTGACCAGGAATGGAAATGTGACCTTCTGGTTCATAGGTTAACACTCAACCACACTCAACCAGTGAGTCACACTGGCTGGGCAATAATTGCTATTTTTTCTTCTTCATGCACAAGGGCTCAACAAGTTCTTACTGAAATTTCAGAAAAAATTTTGAGTCAAGAGTGATGTGACAAAAAAAATAAGTCAGGTCCTAGCCAGTTTGACTCAGTGGATAGAGGGTCGGCCGACACACAAAAGGGTGCCAGGTTTGATTCTGATCAAGGGCACATGCCCAAGTTGTGGGCTTGATCCCCAGTAGGGGGCAGCGTCAATCAATGATTCTCTCTCATTGATGTTTCTCTCCTTTCCTCTCTGAAATCAATAAAAATTTATTTAAAAAATAACAAATAAGTCAGTTACAGTTCTAATCATGTCTTTTCTCAATTTGGGCGCTACAGTATAGGAATCAAGATTTGCAGTGATTGCCAAAACTGGTTCGGCTCGGTGGATAGAGCGTCAGCCTGCACTACATAAGCAGACCCAAAGTGCATAAAAATAGTTCTATATATTTCAAAGACTATACAAAATAAGTTGCCTTTCATAACTTAATTCCTTGTCATGGATATATCCATGCCAGACTGGAGAAAGACATATATAACGAGGAAGAGAACTTACTGCAACAAGGGGCGTTAATTTACCTAATGCTGACACCTAGAACCAAGAAATGGCAAATATGACGTGCATAAGCATACCTGCTCAAGTACACACACAAGAATCCCCCACTAGTTTCCCCTCAAATACCAAGGACCAATGATGCGTGACTTACTCACACTGTGCCTTATATATGTAGAACAGACAGTAAAAAAAAAAAAAGCTCCATTATTCTTTTTTAAAAAGTGAAACACATCTGTCCATATATTCCAAATCTTTTGCTACATCTAAAAATATGAACTTCTAATACAACAATAAAAAGGTCACAAGAAGCCCTTGCTGGTTTGGCTCAGTGGATAGAGCGTTGGCCTCTGGACTCAGGGATCCTGGGTTCGATTCCGATCAAGGGCACATGCCTGGGTTTCAGGCTCGATCCCCAGTAAGGGGTGTGCTGGAGGAAGCCAATCAATGATTCTCTCTCATCATTGATGTTTCTATCTCTCTCTCCCTCTCCCTTCCTCTCTGAAATCAATAAAAATATATATTAAAAAAAAAAAAAGCCACAAGAACTCCATGATGCAGAATAACAAGGTACATTCAATTTTCCACAAAATCCATCAGCCTACTCTAAATGCCTTGATCAAAACCCAGTGTTTCTAAAGAAAGTTTTTCATAATTTGCTAAATATTTGATCAAAGCACCATTAATGTCAATCTTGTTTCATAAATTCTCTGGGCTTCAATGGCCCAAGAGCTGATTTAATTCACCTGACTCCACATAGTAGCATGCCTAAGCCACTGAACAGCGAGAATTATCTACAGCAGAATTTCAACAAGAGCTGGGTGCTGGCTGACTAGAAGAACCACTTGGGAAGACAGGTTAAAAAATATCCCTGAGTCTCACACTCCAAATCAAAATTTCTGGAGGGAGCTTGAAAACATACTAACAAATTCCTTAAGTGCTTTGGATAATCCAAGTTTGGGAACCACCAATTTGTATACTACAATTCTCCAGAGAGTCTACAAATTCTGACATCTAACTAAAGTTTCCCAAACTGCTGCAGTCTACCTCAGTTATCTTAAAAGAATTCCAATCCATTAATGGGAATGGACAAGCTGAAATGAGACAAATCAAATACAATTTTTATCCTCAAGTGAAGTTTAGGTACCAGAAACCTATTATACCATCAACTCTATCCCATGCAAATGATAAAAGAACTGACAAGAGATTTTTCTTGTTCCCTATGCTACATAACCAAAAAGAGACAAAAGTTACTTACATAATTCTTGACTTCCCGTCGAGCATTAGCATCAATTGCAAGCCACCTCTGCTGATATTGTGCCTTGATATCTGGATCTTTAGATGTCAAAGAGTTCTTGATTTGTAGACCTGCTGCAACTCTGGCAACTTGACTGTTTCCTGGATTTGCTAGCACTCTGGACAGTTCCACAAGGAAAGTGGGCTGTTAAGAAAGATGCATTGGTGAATGAATATATCTCTTGGGAATTCTGTCAATTGAGGATGGCTTATGAAGCATCAAAACACTGGGGGAAACTTAAATTTTTTAGGACATATCATCATGCCTCAGAAAACTCCAAAATATCTACTTCAAGACTCCTGTAAAAATGTTACATTAAGGAAGTCATCCATCTACTCACGCAGCCTCAGCATTTAACAAGTTACAGATTTTCCTATTAACATCATTCTTAGTGCCCTAATCTTCACATTAGATCCCCCAGAATTAAAGCAAGTTTGACAATTTCGTAGCCAGAAAAAAAATTTTTTTAATGTACCGACAACAGTGCCTGTTACTCAATACTTATTTGTTGAATATATGAATATGTTATGACAGGGTAAAAAGTACAAAAATTTTCTAACTTTAAAAAAAAACCCACCACCTTAGTCCAAATGGAATGACACTTACGAGTGGCTTTTGATCTCATAGAAGCAGGTAATCTTGTATGAGTGTGCATTACTTATAAACCTAAAACAGGCTTAGGAAACAAGCCCTCTATTTTAGTTGTGAGTGTTCGTCAAGTGGGGAACAATGATGGGGGGGGAAAGGACAAATACTTAGAAATTGTCATGGTAAATCTGTCAAAGCAAATGACTTTATATTTAATAGCCAACAGTTAACACACTAAAGGCTCCTATACACTTTGAACTTGAGCTGTCCACTAAACATAGTGGAGTCCCAAAAAGCACAATCTTTTCTAACACAGAACGCCAAAACTACTCCCTTTGTTTTTTAAAAAATGTAACACACAGTCCTTTACCCTGCAAAAAGCTCTGTCCAAAAGCTTTTCTTTCCCTGAAAAGTTAACAGGAAAAACCAAAAGCAGAGCGTTTCTTACCACCAACAAGTTCTGCAATCACAGAAGACAACTCCTTAAATTATTTTATTAACTACATGCAACTAGATAATGCTAGGAATTACATAAGAGGCTTCTTGCAAATTAGCAAAAGCAGGAACAGGAATATACACCGCATGGAAATACTATCAATCTATACCAGTGGAAAAAAATCTTTTCTATGGAAAGTTAAGGATAAAAAAGTAGTAATGAAACCTATGACATATAAGGGCAAAAAAAAAAAATCACTCAAGAGCAGTTTGTATAAAACAGGCCTTTTCACTATTTTCTCCTTACATGATTTGTCTAATCCAAATAAATACATTTGGTTAGTGTTATTTAGACTTATTACCTATTTCCTTTCAAAGATGTCAAATATGAGACACCTTCCCCTTTGCTCTCCATTCCAACAGGAGAGGGACACCACAGAGAAACACGACCGGCACGGGCTATTTCAACCAATCCAACCCACGTTTTTATGCAGAAGTCCAGACTCTAGGGGACTTATCTTCATTTTTCCTGTACCCCTTAAATGTGAAGTTATGAAAAACGAGGAACTTTCCTCTGATTTCATCTGCAAACAGGCCCCATCTTATGGGTGAGCCTCAGCCTGCTGTCTGGATACACATTCTGTACTCATCGAATTAATTTAAAAAAAACAAAACAAAACTGGGAAAGGAATAATCAGGCAGGTAAGGCAGAAATATTGCCCGGAAAGGGTCAAGAGGCATTCGGGTGCCAGACCGGTCTCTGAGGACACACACCACGGGAGAGAGGAAAGGGGAGAGAGCTCGGAGAAGTAGGTGCAGAGAAGCACCGGGGCCACGGGGCAGGAGGAAGCCGGCCCGGGTCAGAACTGGGCGGGCAGCTGGGCCCGGAGCCTCCACATGGCCCCTAGGCC
>NW_006298628.1:3525492-3525799 GCF_000327345.1 Myotis davidii
CCGCTGCCGCCGTGGCCATGCGGAGCCCCCTATTGGCCAGGCCGTCTGCGTTGAAGGGCCGCCCGGCCTCCATTCGCCCGCTGCTTTCAAGTCCCGGGTCGGTTGGGCGGGCAGCGGAATGGGGTGCGCGGATTGGCCGAGCTCCGGAGAGAGCTGAGTGCTGATTGGGCGGGCTTGGTAAAGGCCTCGGTCTCAGACCGGCTGAGCGCTGAGAGGAGAGGGGACCTCAGGCAAGACTCCGGGCCCGCATGATTGGCTGGGGTACTAGACGTTGATAGGCCAGGGCGCCCGGGAGAATTGGGGAGAA
>NW_006298628.1:3525870-3538621 GCF_000327345.1 Myotis davidii
CCCGGGAAGGGGCGGAGCCGCGTCCGGGCTGCGGTTGGGGAAGCGCCGTCCCTCGGAGGGGCGTGTTGAGGGTTTCGCGGGCTTGAGCGGGGGATTGGGGGGGAGAAGGGGGCGTTAAAGGCTTGCACCGCGCCCACAGGAAGCTGCTTTAATGGCTGGGCTTCCTTGGCAGCGGGCTCGCGACAGGGCAGGACCTTGAAGACCACGCGGTTCAACTTCCAGTTTGCAGATGTGGGAACGGAAGCCCAGAGAGGGTATGCCACCGGTGCAAGGTTACACAGCTGCTTAGTGGCCTGCTCGGGACTGGACTCCCGCGCTCCGGACTGCCCTTGGCCTTGCACTCAGCTTCCCCCTTCGAGGAGGTGAATACTAATCATCACTTCCCTTAGACCTATTTATAGGATTTGAGGCCGGTGCTGTTACAAGCTCTAACTCACATGGGGTGGGTATTCGAATTCCTCTTAGATCTCCACCCACATGGACCAGGTACTTAAAGGAATAGAAATGTTTCATCCTGTGAAGGTGCAGAAAGAATCGTGTACAGGTGTAAAGCATCGTGGTTCTTAGCTTTTTTTTTTTTTTTCACCATACTGCTTTAGGGTTAATTGGATGCAGGCAAGCTCTGGAAGGAACTAATAATGAAAGTCTTCCTTAGTAAAAGGCACATAAAGGAAATGTGCAGTTTTTGTTTTGTTTTTTTACTTCCCCTGATACTGTTACATGGGCTGCACGTGAAGAATTGTCTGAATGGTTACATTTTCACCATACTGCTTTAGGGTTAATTGGATGCAGGCAGTTTATAGAACTCTTGATCATGAGCTTGAACTTGTGGAATAAATTGCTCTACTCTAGCCATACTGAGGAAACTAGGAGGAACTCTGTCCTCACTGAGGTTCCATCTACTAATTAGGAAAGGTGGGCCAGCTACCTTTAATCAGTAAAAGAGGAAGGAAAGTTCTCTGCTAGAGATAATCATTGCCCTTCTGAAGCAGAACTGGATCACCTTCCTCACCCGGTGCTGTGACTAGATTTCCGATGGCTTAGCAGTTCTAACCCCAGCCTTTTGCTTCATCTGTTAACTGAGGAAGGACTACCCTCTGTGTGTAACTTGGTTAGTAATCAGTGAAGGTTTAGGGAGGTGACGCCCATGAAAGTCTTTGAATTGGCCTTATGTAGATTACCCAGACGCCAAGTGATCCACAATTTTGTCTCCAAGACAACTTTCTCCTGCACCCCTCGCCGCGGTTTGCCGAGACGCCTCCTCTGCTCAACATCAGTCGTGATAATACCAGTGAAGGCAAATGGATTTTTAAAGTAGCTGGAATAATACGCTGGGGAGATAAATGTTTTGCAGCAAAGTTCCAGTCAAACATAAGATCCGAGAGAAATAATTTTAGTTCAGTTGAAGTTACTGATGCTGCTGTCCAGTCCCTGTCTAAATCACACACTCCTGCATTCAGCAGGTGCTAGGAGGCACCACAGTGAGTGAGTGCACACACTCTAGGAACTGACTACCTGGGTTCATCCTAGCCCATCCCTGCCACTTCCCAGCTGTGTGACTTAGTTTGCTTATATATAAAATGCTAATTTACCTACCTCAAAAGGCTTCTGGGAGTTCTTATGTGAGTTAATAGATGTTAAGTGCTAAGGACACAGCCTGGCATGTTACATATGTTACATACACATTGGCTATTATCTATTTAGCATGTATTTTGGACTAAGCAAGTAGTTCTTGGTCCCTGGCCGATTAGAGAAGCTAATCTCACAAATAAATGTCAAAGTGACAGATACCAAGGAATGCTACAGTCAGGGGACTCAAGAAAAACTTAGCTGAGAAAGGGAAGAGAGTTATTCAGGTGGAGCAGAAAGGAACAGTATGTACAAAGGCCGAGGTAGGAGAGTGCTTGGAGATTATAAGGAACTGCAAGAAGGCGGGGCCTCTAAAGCCGAACAAGGGGTTGAGGTAAAGCTAGGGTGTTGAATAGGGAAAAGGCCACGTGAAACCTTGCATGCCACTCAAGTGATTTTGTCTATATCCTAAGAGCAAAGAGCAGCTGTTGAAAGGTTTTAAGGATAGTGGTTGCCCTAGCGGCCCAGTGGTCGGCATACTGCGGCTCGCGAGCCACATGCGTCTCTTTGGCCCCCTGAGTGTGGCTCTTCCACAAAATACCGACTTCTGCGCATGGGCCACGAAGTTTCAATCGCACTGTACATGCGCAACCGCACGTGGTATTTTGTGGAAGAGCTACACTCAAGGGGCCAAAGAGCCACATGTGGCTTGTGAGCCACAGTTTGCCGACCATGGCCCTCGCCGGTTTGGCTCAGTCGATAGAGCGCCGGCCTATGGACTGAAGGGTCCCAGGTTTGATTCCTGTCGAGGGCATATGTAGGAGTGTGCAGAAGGCAGCCAATTAATGATTCTCATCATTGCTGTTTCTATCTCTCCCTCTCCCTCCCTGAAATCAATAAAAATGTATTTTAAAAAAAGGATAGTGGTTGTAATATGAAGATTAGCCTGGAAAGGGGGAAGAGTAGATGCAGGGAGACCATTTAGGAGGCCATTGTAATAATCCAGATCAGAAATGATTCTTGTAGAAAGGAGAAGGGTAGGAAGAATAGTGGAAATAGATGTCAGAGTTAATTGAACTCGGTGACTGGAAGAAGAGGGAAGTGCACTGGTACCTATTACGATGCTATTTGCAGTATCTCCCAAGTGGAAGGAATCAGAGACTATTGTTTAGCAGAGTGAGGAGAGGTACGTAGGAGGCTTCAAGTTGTATTTCTTTTTCTTTTTTAAAAAATATATTTTTATTAATTTCAGGGAGGAAGGGAGAGGGAGATAGAAACATCAATGATGAGAGAATCATTGATCAGCTTCCTCCTTCACGCCCCGTACTGGGGATTGAGCCCACAACCCGGGCCTGTGCCCTCATGGGGAATCGAACCGTGACCTCCTGGTTCATAGATTGACACTCAACCAGAGTCACACCAGATAGGCTCAAATTGCATCTCTTAACCTCTCTATGGAGTACGTGGATTTTGATATGTTATTCTCTAACTTTTTGAATGTCAGGAATATTCATGTCTGGTGAACAAAAACTATGAAATTAAGAAAGAGAAAAACTGAGTTTCACTCTTTTTTAAAAAATATATTCTATTGATTTTTTACAGAGAGGAAGGGAGAAGGATAGAGAGTTAGAAACATCGATGAGAGAGAAACATTGATCAGCTGCCTCCTGAACAGCCCCAACTGGGGTTGTGCCCACAACCAAGGTACATGCCCTTGACCTTCAGTCCACAGGCTGATGCTCTATCCACTGAGCCAAACCGGTAAGGGCCTGAGTTCCACTCTTACTCTGCTACTTCCTGCTGTATGATTCTGAGCAAGTTCCTTAACCTTTTGGGTCTGGATCTGTGAAACAGGTTGCCTGAGCAAAACCGGGAGCCTCTCTGAGGTGCTTGGTGCAAGTGTCTTGTGCCAGGAGGTGCTCCCAGTATGTTCGTGAATTCATGAGATCAGCTGCGTTTCCCCTCCCAGGGTGATGTCCCCGACCACGCCCCTCCAGGGGGAAGACTAAACCTGAGGCTGTTTCTTCCTGAGCAAGGCTGACCTCCTGGGCCTCATTCGTGATTATGAAGAATGGGAGGTGACTATGACATTTGGAGGACCGAGTGCGAGAGAGAACATGCACAGAATGCTCTTCGTCTTCACCTCCCACAAGCAGAAAGACCATTATTGTAAAAGAATCCTCTAGTTTTCCTGTCTCTTCCCTTTGCTCACTAAGCTCTAGCCTTTCTGTTCCTTGGACACTCCGTGATTTGTGAGTCTGAGGACATTGGTATTTGCTGTTTCTCCCGTTATTCCTATCTCAGATTCAGATGTCACTTTGTAAGGCCTTTCCTGACCAACCTATCTAAGGTAATTCCCACAGCTACTCCACGACAGGACCCTATTTGATTATCTGCAAAGCATCTCTCAATACTTGAAATTATCTTTTTTCTTTTTTTTTGCTGTCTCCCCATAGCTGAATGTAAGTTCCATGAGAGCAAGGATCTTGTCTGTGTTATTTGGTGCTTAAAATTGTGCCTCACACATAGTAGGTGCTCACATATTTGTTAAATGGAAGAAGTATATATAACTAAGCTTGCAGCACGTCCTCGTGACCAGTGAGAAGTGACCATCTAGCTTTGTTGGAGGCACTTTATAACTTCGCCCTCTTTCCCAGTGTTCCCCTTGGACCTGTGGTCCAGTCTGTCCAGCCAGATCATATCCCCCACCTGGAGTTTCCTCCTTTCCTCTGTCTAAAGGAATGGATTCTTGCCTGGCCAGTGTGGCTCAGTGGTTGAGTGTCAACCTATGAATCAGGTGGTCACGGTTCGATTTCCAGTCAGGGCACATGCCCGGGTTGTGGGCTCGATCCCCAGGGGGAGGGGTGTGCAGGAGGCAGCCAATCAGTGATTCTCTCTCATCACTGATGTTTCTATCTCTCCCTTTCCCTTTCTCTCTCTGAAATCAATAAAAAAAATTTTTTTTAGAGTACTCTTGTTAATTTGCTCGTTCAACTACAATAGCTTACTGTTTCCCTCACCCTCTAGGGCATTTCAAATATGACATGGGAATGATCAATAAACAGGTAGTTATTACTTGATCAGAAGAAAATGTTTAATTATTATTATTACTATTTTAATCCAGGAAACGGGACAGGGAGAATGTTTGAAGAAGGATGTAAGGGCCGGGACCCTGAGCACCGGCACAACCACACCTCTATGAACGATTTTCCGAACTCAGGTGATGATTCTTTCTATCGTATCCTCCCCAAAGCAGAAAGGGACTCCGTATGGGAGCACAGATAGAAGGAAGGGGGGAATAGTGTCAGAGTATAGAGATAAAAGCTTCCTGAATTCTAAGCTAGCAGGGCCTCTGAGAGAGGTGAGGGAGGTGGAGCAAATTATTTAATGAGTCTTACTCCTGCCCCTCCCGTGTTTACCAAAGAGCTTGGAGACAGACCAGGCACCCTGAGCCACTTTCTCCTTTCATTTATTCAGTCCTCTTTTATCCTCTCTCTTTGTTCTTTTTATGATTATCAAAGTAATACATGCTGCTCACTGGCAAAGTTTTGAAAAGCATCAAGAGTTAAGCAGAAATCACCTGTAATGCCAAATTATATCCACCATTAAAGTAATTGGTATATTTTTCCCAACAAAGTTCAAATTTAAATGAAAGCCAAGGTATTACCTTGTAACATTTTTGTCATCCCTCCTCAAAATGTACTTTTAAGAATGTTAAATTGGTTCAACTCTATCCAGTTGCATTAAGAAATAGGATGAACTAAACATTTGAACTGGCTCTGGAAGGCATTTCACACAGAGCAATGCAGAAAAAAGCCTTTTAACTTTGGCTTAACCTTTTTTTAAAAAGTGCCAATAGAATAAACTAAAATGGGAAAGTTATTGAAGTATGCCCACTGGGTCACCACACCTGAAGCTCCCGAAGGCCCGTTTTCCTGGCCAGGGGTAGCCGGGAATCCTCTATTCAGGCCAGGGCTCTTCTCTATTTCAGTTCTTTTTTTCTTTATTTAACTGAATACGTACTCAGTTTCCATTATCTGCTTTGTCATTTTGGGGAAAACCCAGCTCTTCTTGTATGTCCCCATTATTCTCACACCTTCTACACTCAACACCTCTGACACCAGAATGTGTGGGGTTTTCCCCCATCAAACAATTCACCCAGGTGGGTGTCCAAATTTTAATCAATTCTGACACTACTTGGAAATAGCCTCAGATTCCACAGGTTAAGGGCTCAATCCCCTGAGACTGCCCCCCACTTCAGATGCACATCACAAGTAGTAGGCCCCCAGGTTACCCCCAACCTCTGTCTGACTTGGCTACAAATGAGATGTCCCTTTGACCCCTTCCTTGGGTTCTGCTACAGCGGCTCACAGAACTCAGGGAAGCAGTTACCTACATTTACCAGGTTATTAAAGATATAAAAGATACAGATGATCAGTCAGGTGAAGAGTTACTGAGGGTGAGATCTGGGATGGTCCCTAGCACAGGAGCTTCTGTCCCTGTGAAGTTGGGGTGCACCATCCTCCCAGCTCATGGCTGTGTTCATCCACGGGAAGCTCCCCGAACTCCCTGCTATTGGAATTTTTATGGGCTCTTCCTCTTGTAGGCATGAGCAGTTATTAACTCATTTTCCAGGCCCTCTCTCTAGAGAAGTTGGATGTGGCAGGCCGAAAATTTCAGCTTCTAACTATGGCTTGGTCTTGCTGGTTGGTGACCAGCCCACATCCACTACCCCTGAAGTCGCCTCAGAACAGAGCATGCTCCTCGTGCTCTTATTATATGGAATGTACAAGGGTTTTAGGAGCCCTGTGTCCGCGATGGAGTCAAAGACCAAATATTAGCTCTTGCCTGTTTGGCTCAGCGGGTAGAGTGTCAGCTTGCGGACTGAAGGGTCCCCGGTTCAATTCCAGTCAAGGGCACATGCCCAAGCTGTGGGCTCGGTCCCTAGTAGGGGGCATGCAGAAGGCAGCCAATCAATGATTTTCTCTCCTCATTGATGTTTTTCCCTTCCTTCCTCTCTGAAATTTAAAAACAAAACAAAACAAAAAAACACCAAATGTTACATCGAGAGAGGCCCCTAGTGTTCTCACCACTTAGGAAACAGGGTTTTAGGAGCTCTGTGCTAGGAACTGAGGACAGACACTAATATATATTTTTTTCTGTTATTTCACATCTGTGTGCACACACATCTTTTATCCCCATAGACTATAACTCAGGGTTTCTCAACCTTGGTGCTATTGATATTTTGGACCAAATAATTTGTTTTGGGGCCCTGTCTTGTACATTGCAGGATTCTTTTTAGCAACATCCCTGGCTTCTACCCACTAGGTGCCAGTAGCAAACCCCTCTCCTGACAATAAAAAAAATGTTTCCAGATCACCCTGGCTGGTGTGGGTCAGTGGTAAAGCATCAGCCCAAGCACAGGAGGGTCTCAGGTTTGATTTTTAATCAAGGCACATGCGGGAGGCAACCAATCAGTGTGTCTCTCACATTGATGTTTTTCTCTCCCCCACTCTCTCTCAAAATCAATGGAAAAAAATATCCTCCAGTGAGGATTAATCAGAAAAGAAGCAGATGAGAACCACTGCAATAGCGCCTTAAAGTCAGAGGCCTTGTCTTATAAATTCTGTATCCCCTAAAATGCATAGCACATACTGAGCATTTTTGTTGTCCAAACAGTATCGTTGCCTCATGAAAATCATTGCTATTATTTGTAAACCTCACGCTCTTTGTACTGTTCTAAGCTCTTTACATTTATAAACTCATTTAATCCTCACAACAACTCTATGAGATAGGTACTATTTTTGTGCCCTTTTTAGAGTCAAGAAGCTAAAGTTCAAAGAGGTTAGGTTAGTTGCTCCAGTCACCTCACTGGGGAGTAACACTGGGATTTGAGCCCTAACCAGGCAGTCCAGCTGCAGAATCTGGGCTCAACCATCTTGCCATCTACTACTTTTAAATACAAAGAACAAAACTCAATTTGTAAAATAAGTCAGACATTCTCCATTGGTCTACAGAATTTGCATAGGCAAACACGTGGTAAAAAATAAAATTTCCTTTTTGACAGAATAGAGCAAAGCATTTTGCAAAAATCTGAATTGTTTCAGTGGATGCATCATAGTCTGTAAAACTAACATAACCAGTCCTTTATTGGGCATTTTGGTTGTTGCTAATATTGTATCTGAAACATTATAATCAATTGTTTATTGCATATAAGTTATACTTCAAAAAATGTATCAAACATGTAAGGATATAGTTTGATACATTTCGACAAATGTATAAACCCATGCTACCACCAACAATCAAGATGTAGAACAGAACATCTTAATCACTTTTGTTCCTTTCTGGAGTGGTGTACTAAAGCTGGCTAGTGTCCTGGTACCAGCTGGGAGAATCAGTTATGTACATTTCTCAAATCTGCATTTAGTGACATCACATTAGTAGCTCAAAATTGGCCAAGGTGGGAGTATTTACACCACAGAAATTGATCAAGTGTCACAAACCAGGGCTCTCCCGCCCTCCCCTTTTTTTGACCCCGTATAGTCTGCCTGCATCCCTTGCCCTAGGCCTTCACCATTCTATTGCTTGTGTAAAAAAAATTTTTTTAAATATATTTTTATTGATTTCTGAGAGGAAGGGAGAGGGAGAGAAACATCAATGATGAGAGAGAATCATTGATTGGCTGCCTCCTGCATGCCCCCTATTGGGGATGGAGCCCCCAACCCCGGCATGTGCCCTTGACTGGAATTGATCCCAGGACCCTTCAGTCCGCAGGCTGATGCTCTATTCACTGAGCCAAACTAGGTAGGGCTAAAAAAAAATTTTAAATAAAATATGATAACCACTAACTTCAAGGGGTTGGAAGATAAAATTAAATATCCTAAAAAAAAAAACCACCCTGAAAAATAGGCATTAAAATATTTTTTAAAGCTAGAGGTAGCCTAGGAGGTCTAACATTTAAGGAGAGTTCTAGAGAAATAGAAAATTGGAGGGAAGGCCATCATTGAAGGAATAATTCAAGAAATAATCTCAGACACAGCTACAGCCACGGTGGCTCAGTGGTTGAACATTGACCTATGAACCAGGAGGTCATGGTTTGATTCCCGGTCAAGGCACATGCCCTGGTTGTGGGCTTGATCCCAGTTGGGGGCGAGGGGTGTGTGTGCAGGAAGTAGCTGATCAATGATTCTCTCTCATCGTTGATGTTTCTATCCCTCTCCCTTCCTCTTCGAAATCAATAAAAACATTTGAAAAAAAGAAATCATCTCCAGAATGAGAGGCCCACATGATGGATGAAAAACCAATGAATTTCAGATCATTGAGTACATAGAGGAAAGTTACTAAAAATCTTCCAGAGAGAAAACACAGGTCACATGAAAAGGAGCAAAGGTCAGAGCGGTACCATGCTCCTCAGCCATACTGGAAGACAGTGGAGGAATGCTTTCAAATTATTACCTATAATTTTAGGAATTAGCCAAATTGTGAATTCAGTAAAGTAAGCACATTTTCAGATGTATGAAATCTTTTTTTTTTAAAGTATATGAAATCTTGAAAATTTTACTTCCTACCCATCTATCCTTTCTCAGGAAACTACTGGAGGATGTGGTGCACCAAAACGAGAGAATAAACTAAGAAGCAGGAAGACATGTGGTCCTAGAAACAGGATATTCAACATAGGTGAGAAATGACGAGAATCCCCAAGATGATGACAAAGGGAAATCCTAGGGTGACAGATGGTCAGGATTGGGGCAGGAGGACAGAAGGCACCAGAATGGATGTCCCCAAGAAATAAAATGAGATGAATAGACGGAAAATGTACACTTTTTTTAAAAATATATATTTTATTGAGTTTTTACAGAGAGGAAAGGAGAGCGATAGAGAGTTAGAAACATCGATGAGAGAGAAACATCAACCAGTGCCTCCTGCCCACTCCCCACCGGGGATGTGCCGGCAACCCAGGTACATGCCCTTGACTGGAATCGAACCTGGGACCTTTCAGTCCGCAGGCCGACGCTCTATCCACTGAGCCAAACCGGTTTCGGCGAAAATGTACACTTTTGGTGATAGTGGAGAATAAATTCATTATAGGGACATGGAAAACTAAACAAATAAAAACCAATTTGTTATTAGTAATTCTAAAAAATTGATTTTTTAATAAACTGAAAAAGAAAGAAAGCTTAATTATAGAAAACTAAGTCACTTGGCTGTGCATGGTCTTTATGGAGGCATAATTGTGTAAACAGTATATGGATGGATCTCCACTAATCCCAGCATCCTGGGCTTGCTCCTTGCAGTCTGCATTCCAGCCAGCAGGGGCTGGCTCCCTGTTCTAACTATTCTGGGTTTCTTTTGGTTAAACAGGAATTGATTTAATTGTGTTCTATTGGAAAATTAATACATTAAGGAATTAATTGTTGAATTAAAATATCAATAAGAAAAATGGGTCTAAGCTAAAGGCTGTGGACAAAACTACACACACACACTTTGTCCTCCCATTTTTGTACTGAACACCCGTAAAACATCGTCTGGAGCTTTAAACTTGTGTCTGCTAACTAATTTGAGAACTTGGATTTACCCAAACTGTATATACCCGACCTTCGTCCTCTTATGGGGAAGTTAAGTTGTGCATATTTGAATCTAGCATATGCTAGATTGACCCTTACCACCTTATCTTGCAAGTTTTTGGTGTTTTGTTTTTTTTCCTAGTTCCGTTTTCTTTTTATTCACTAGCCTGTACTCAGTTCAAGGGCAAGCTCTTTTTTTTTCCCCTCTGCAAGGTTCTGGCACCTAACACAGACAGACCTTGGCTCTCCTCTCCTCTCCTCCCCTCTCCTCCCCTCCCCTCCCCTCCTTTCTTTCTCTCATCTAAGATTTACTGAGTAACCACAGAAACCACAATTTGAGATGATGGCCCCATCTGATATTGCAGGGCACTCAGTTACTCACCCAGCACTGTCACATCTGTCTGCCTGACGCTGACACTGGTGTTTTTATCACCTCTTCCACCCTCCCATTTTGCAAAGAGGACCTGAGTTCCTAAGAGTGCCTTGCCCAAGGTCACACAGGTCAGTGTTGGAGCAGTATTCAGGCCTTCTTACACCCAATAATGCACATATACATTTGTATTTTTATATATTTATGTTTGTATACATGAAATATATTTTAATCCTCACCTGAGGATATGTTTTTATTGATTGTAGAGAGAGAGAAAGGTGGAGAAAGAGAGAAACATTGATGTGAGAGAGAAACATCAATCAGTTGCCTCCTGTATGCAGCCCACCTGGGGATTGAACCTGAAACCTAGGTATGTGCCCTGACCAGGAATTGAATCCACACCAATGCTCCAACCAACTGAGCCACCTGGTCAGGGCACATTTTTATGTCTTAATTAAAATTTAAAAAATTACCATTTTAACTGTTTTTAAGTATATAGTTCTAATGAACTATGTTAAGTATGTTCACATTATTGTGCAACAGATCTCTAGAACATTTTAATTTTTTTAAGTTATTTTTTAAAATAATTTTTATTTTTAAATTACACTTGACATACAATATATTAGCTTCAGGTGTACAACTCAGTGAATAGAAACCCACACAACTTATGATACTTAATAAATCCAATACCCATCCAGCACCATACATAGTCATTACCATATTATTGGCTATTTCAGAACTTTTTCATCTTGCAAAATTGAAAACTATATATATTAAACAACAACTCCCTGCCCGGCCTGTGTGGGTCAGTGGTTGAGCGTCGACCCATGAACCAAGAGGTCACCAATTCTCAGCCAGGGCACGTGTGGGGGTTGTGGGCTTGGTCCCCAGTGGGGGACGTGCAAGAGGCAGCCAATCAATGTTTCTGTTCTCTATCCCTCTCCCTTCCTCTCTCTCTCTAAAATAAATAATTAAAAAAAAACCTCCCCATTTCTCCCTCACCCCAGCCTCCGGCAACCTCCATTCTACTTCTGTTTCTATAAATTTGAATAGTCTAGGTATCTTACATAAGATAAATCAAAGAGTATGTCTTTTTGTGATTGCCTTATTTCACTGAGCATAATGTCCTCAAGGTTCATTCATGTTGTAGCATGTGTCAGAATTTCCTTCCATTTTAAGGCTGAATAACAGTCCATTGTACATATGTACCACGTTTTGTTTATCCATTCATTTGTCAGCGGACACGGGTTGCTTCCACCTTTTGACTATTGTGAATAATACTGCTGTGAGTAGGATCCTTGAGATCCTGCTTTCAGTTCCTTTGGGTATGTACCCGCAAGTGGGATTTAAATTCTCCATCTAATTCTAAAAATGAGCCCCTGTGGAGTGGTTGAATTGGTTGAGCGTTGGGCACCGAAAGATTGCCAGTTCAATTCCTGGTCAGAGCACATGCCTGGGTTGTTGGTTTGATCCCCAGTCCGGGAGCATATGGAAGGCAACCAATCGATTGATGTTTCTCTCTCCCTTCGTCTCTCTAAGCATGTCCTCAGGTGAGGATTTAAAAAATAATAATTCTAAAAATGTTTTGAGGCCACTATCCCAGCACCTTCATCAATATTTTTAAAATGTTTGGAATCTTGAATTAATGAATAAAGGGGCCAGAGTGGAACAGAGGCGACAATGGAAAGGAGTAACCTAACAGAAGTCTTCGCTGGAATAAATCTTTTCACCTTTACCCTTGAGAAGTAGCTGCAAACAGACTTAGATCCATCAGAGAAGGACTGAGTGGCCTTGTTTTCTCATCTACACAAAGGTCTCCTAACGTCCCAAAGTTACATCCAAACAGAGTAAGCCCTATCCATGTGAAAAGGTCACAAAGGAGGGGGCACAGTATTCACAAGATTTGGTCCACATGGGTAAAGGATACAAATTCAGGATATTCTAGGCCGGTCACGTGAACTTCACAAAGGATCTATCCAGGCAGAGTAGTGACTGTGGCATAATACGCTGGTCACCTCCAGGCATTTTTTTTTTTAATTTAAATTTTTTATTGTTTAAAGTATCACATAAGACTCCTTTCCCCCCCATTGACCTCTCCCCGGCCACCCCCACCCACTACCTCCAGACATTTTTAAAAGCCAGATCTGATTTTTCCTAAAGTTGGAAACCTGGATTTTCTGTGAAATATCTTGATTTTAAAAAACTGGATTTAGCCGATACCGGTTTGGCTCAGTCGATGGAGCGTCTC
>NW_006298628.1:3539572-3545323 GCF_000327345.1 Myotis davidii
GGTCCCAGGTTCGATTCCGGTCAAGGGCATGTACCTGGGTTGCGGGCATATCCCCAGTGGGGGATGTACAGGAGGCAGCTGATCGATGTCTCACTCTCATCGATGTTTCTAACTCTCTATCTCTCTCCCTTCCTCTCTGTAAAAAATCAATAAAATATATTTAAAAAAAAAAACTGGATTTAAATTTTCAAAAAGATTTTAACAGCAATGCATAGATTTAAAAAAAAATAAAAGCAAGTTTGTAACGTCTGGTGTGAAGCATTTGTGGTAGTCAGTGACCTCTGGAGAGGAGGCGTGCCTGGCTTGTTTGACCAGAGCTGGGAAGAGGGTTGTGGTGATGCAGTGCAATCGAATGCCGACACCTGCCAAAGCTCTGCCCTTCTGTACTCAGGTAATGTTTAATGTGTTGCAGGCAGAGTGGAAGTGGCCAAAATGAACCAAGTTCTCCTTGGTAGTATAGCAGTGCTGGTCCGATCTTTCATCCATTCTGAGATTGGGTTGAGCCTACTTCACAGAATCATTGTAAGATTAAAATGTCACATATTTGTAAAGCTCTTGCATTTTTCCTAAAAAATGTAATGCAGGTGCGAACAGGGATAACTATTTTCCCACCAACGGCTCAGAAGAGTGGAATGTGTGTGGAATGATGGCAGCGTCTACAAGAGCTGACGTCGGAGAGGCGCTGGGCCTAAGCTCTGGCTGGAAGGAATCCCGAGGCGAGAATGTCTCAGTGGCTCTGCTGGCGGGGCAGGAGGGGCTCGAGTGAAGGCCGAACACTGATCTTTTCTGGAAGTGGAGTTGGAAGTCAGGGTGGATTGAGAAATACACATGGCCATACATGGTGTGAGGCTGCTCCGAACAGCTGAGCTCACCCCGCGGCTTCCTGAACTTCACACTGGAAGTCTCGGCTGGAGTAAACTTCTGACCTTTCCATCAGCTCCCTTGAGTAAGTCAGGGTTTTATAGACTTTCATATTCCCATGTAGGAGATCTGAACTACGACTTCCATTACTTAAGAAGGCAGCATAGTTTATAATTACTGCTAAGATTATAATGTTAGTAGTATTCCTATCGTTTTAAATTATTGACTTTTAGAGAGAGAAGAAGGGAGAGGGAGAGAAACATTGGTGTGAGAGCACAACATGGGTGCTGCCTCCTGCACACCCCCTACTGGGGATCTAGGCCACAACCCAGGCATGTGCCCTTGACCTTGAATCAAATGAACAACTTCCTGGTACATAGGACAACGCCCAACCAACTGAGCCACACTGTCCAGGGCCCTGTCATGTTTTGAAGATTACAAAGACCTTTCACTTGTATTCTTGTTTTGTTTCCTGATAATCCTATGAGATAGCTATTATGCTCACTTTACAGATGAGGAAACTGATCATTTCCTATTGTCCTTGAGCTAATGTTTAGATTCTTTCACATGGCCTAAGTTCCTCCCCAGGCTGGCCCTAGCCCATTCTCCAGATCCCTCTCTTACCACTTCCCCGAGACTGGTCTGTGTTCCAGCTATTCTGGATTTCTTTTGGTTCCTTAAATAGGGCAGGTTCTTCCCAGCCATAGGCCATTGCACATGCCATTTCTTCTGCCTGGACCACCTTCCCAGCCCCTCTCTGGCTAGCAACCACCAACCTTTCAGGTCTTCACTTAGCATTTCTTCATGGGAGCCTTTCCTGCACATTCAGGCTACATTGGACTCCCTACTAATATCCTCTTGTACCACCCTGCTGGTCCCATTGCAGACACATCACACTGAAAACTCCCTACTCAGTATTTCTTGTTCCTGCTAGATTGTAAGCTTCACCATCAGGGACCAAATCTGCCTTATTTAAAAAAACAATTTTATTGATTTCAGAGAGGAAGGGAGAAGGGGGGAGAGAGAGAAACATCAATGATGAGAGAGGATCACTGATCCGCTGCCTCCTGCATGCCCCACACTGGGGATCAAGACCACAAACCAGGCATGTGCCCTGACCGGGAATTGAACCGTGACCTCTGGTTCTCAGGTCAGTGCTCAACCTCTGAGCCATGCCGGCTGGGCCAAATCCGCCTTATTTGGTGGTTTCAGTGCCTCGTACAATATCCTGTTGCTCTGAAAGCTGTTGTAACCACGGTCTGTCTGGATCCCATAACCAGGGACCGTGCCCTCAAGATAATGCTGAGGAGCTTTTCAGACGAGCTTCTCCTGATACGTCAGTAAGCAAATCCTTCCATTAGTGACCAAAATGCCCGCCTCCCACAGCAGACTGCGGGGCTAGAACACAGTGCAGCTGTGTTTCATTTGATAACGACCAGAAAAGGCTGGTGTGCTCACCTCTTCTGTTGTCTCTGTGAGGCTCACATAGTAATGAGAACCTTTGTCCAGCATCCTATATGGGGTCAAGTCACAGATGACAGGAACATTGAAAGCTGTCCATACTATTTCTACCTTGGTGCACACTTGGTTTGGGTCATTTACTGATGGCTGGCACATTGATTTTTTTTTTTTTTTGAAGCAGTGAGGTTCGGTCATCAAATTAATGGTGCAAGTGCAGGAGTGGAAGTGACACAGTTGCTCAGGCTCGCACGGCAGGTGTTCAGTAGGTAAGTGGGGCCCAGGGGGGCGGAATTGGTGGCCTCATTTCAACAAGTGCAGCGAGCTGCAGTCCCTGCAGGTTGCAATCTGTGAAAAGGGGTACTTTTTTTTTTTTCCCTTCGAGCCAGTTACATCTCTTCTCACCAAAGTCTTTGTGAAAATCCATCACCATATAACTTCCTACATCCAGTTAATGATGATAATAACCAAAATCTGTAGCTAAACACTCGGGCAACACCATATATGGTTGTAAATGTTCCAAATAGAGTCTCAGTTCGCATCTCTGTGAGGAAAGAACATCGAGTGGATTCATTACACGAACCACTGCAACTGAGCCGGGAGCTTCAGGCCACATTCCTCGAATGTGTGCACTCCCCAAAACAGGCATTTCACACTAGGCAGCAGTGACCGGTCAGGCTGGACGACTTTCATCAGCCAATGATTCTAAACAAGACATGCGTCTCAAGGAATACATCTGCCAACTGTTACTTGGCTCTCCAGTCATCTTTGGGGATTAGCTCCATGACAGAGCCCCGCACACGTAGCTTCATGAGACAAAGCTGAAATGTGTTGTGCTGGTTACAAAGGGGAATAAGCAAAGAGGCCACAGCCCATCTTCATTATTAAAATAATTGAATGCATAAACTGAGTATAAAAATGTAACGGGAAGAACATGCCCCGAACTTATCAGTTAACCATGCCTGTCTTTGGGAGTTGGCTTTATAAGAAGGGATAGTTACTTTCTATATTTGTGTTTTTCCTTCAACATTTGGAAAATGAATGTGAATTACACTTGTGAACAGAAATAAAATTTGAAGTAGATCGGAGTTAGTGATAGTGTTCTTAGATGAGTAGCAAATTACAATGAGGTTGGTAGAGAAAACATGTAACAATTTTCTATTATACACAAAAAAATACACTTGAACGGGGTGGTCCAATAGAACTTCAGTGATGGATATGACCTGTATCTGTGCTGCCCAATGTACCATAGTAGCCACTGGCCATATATGGCTCCCCGAGTATTTGAAATGTGGCTAATGCAACTAAGGAACTTGTTAAAGTTTAATTTAAACTTAAATAGCTGCATATGGCTATAATATATATATATATATACTGTATTTAGACACACAGGTCTAAAACCTTTCATTTGCTGGGAATAAGAAACAAGAGTGTCAACAGGGGCAGGGAGAGAAGACCAGATTTGGAAGCCAAGAGATTTACATGAATTATGTACTACTTTGTTGTCTATTCAGTGGAGATGGTCTATGTACTCTGTTACTGTTTTAGGAATGAAGTGAAAGGAGACACTTCTTTTTTTTAAAAAATATATATTTATTGATTTAAGAGAGGAAGGGAGAGGGAGGAAGAGATAGACACATCAATGATGAGAGAGAATCATTGCTTGGCTGCCTTCTGCACGGCCCCTACTGGGGATCAAGCCCACAACCAGGGCATGTGCCCTTGGCCAGAATTGAACCCGGGACCTTTCAGTCTGCAGGCCGACACTCTATCCACTGAGCCAAACCAGCTAGGGCAGGAGACACTTCTTTACACTTATAAAGGCAACAGCATTAACTTCATCTTTAACACCCCTTTACATCTTCCTAACATTCAAGTGCTCCATTGATAAAAGAGGGAACTGACCTATTAGAAAAGCAATAATCTCATTCATCTAAAAACTTTTAAATGTTTTATACTTTTTATAAACTGTTTCTCTCCTCTCCATTATCTTGTATTCAATGTTCTTGTTTCGAGACTTCTCCCATCAAACCATCAGCCGTTCAGTATGTGGTTTTCTTCTCCTTAACTTTTTTAGAATATCCATAATATTAGTATATATAATACAAGTCCCCTAATACTTAGACTGGGTTGAAATTGCAGTGTAATGCAATATACCTACACAATTTGTCAAATTGATAATAAAGGTTAAGGTTGGGCTTGTGGGTGGGGAGAAGGCGGATGTCTCAAGAGGACCAACTTGGTGTGGTCGGCTAAACCGTAGCAAGATTTATGATTTTTTTTCTTCCCAGTTGTCATCTTAACTGGTATATAGCATGTCTGCTGTCAGCTGCTGGCAACTTTCTCAGGAAAGTCCAGATTATGGTAGTAAGCTATGTCCTTTCCCTGTTGCTAATTTCACCCCAGTGTTGGAACCAGGAGCCCAATAATGAAAGCTACAGCTGACAGATGCCAGCAATAGAATCACAGGAGCAGTCAGAGCTTTACAAACGTCAGTGACAACCAAACTGACTTTCCTTCCTGCACTACCATCAACCAAGTTTGCCATCAAACGCTCAGGTGGGACCACCAATCCTTTGATTTGGTTTCCCGGGGAAAGCCGTTGTCTGGCTCAGTGTTTTAACATTAGGTTCTCCTGTCTTTTACTCTTGCATTTGAACCCAAACACCTTGACCACTTGGCATGTGTCAGGGTTGGTACAAGAAGGCACAGTCCATCTTGGTTGGGTGTTTTGCACTGTGCAAAAGATAGTTTTATAAAAAACAAAGCTAAAACAACTCTGAGGTCCTAAAACTAATATGTAAGTGAGAGGAGATTCAGTTCTCATCAGGTGTTGTTGTTCAGTCAAAAATGTCGCTAAGCACAGATACAGCGGGATAAATGTATTACCCAGTACTGCTTCTTATGATTTGCTGAGAAGAAAAATCACTAACCCTACCAATGTGGCTCCAGCTCTTCCTCATAACATCCTAGGACCTTTCTGGGTAATAGAATAGAAAGGGTTTATTTAAAGCTGTAGAACTCCTCTTATAACCCCCAAATTGCATACTACACAAAGATACATTCTTTTTTTTATTAATATATATATATATTTTTTAAATATATTTTATTGATTTTCTACAGAGAGGAAAGGAGAGAGATAGAGAGTATACATTCTTTACAAATAATTTCAAGAGGTTCCTTACTCCCTGAAACCCATACTTAGAAATTGCAAGTTAAGTATTCACCCACTGCCTTAGCTGGTTTGGCCCAGTGGATAGAGCATTGGCCTGTGGACTAAAGGATCCTGGGTTCGATTCTGATCAAGGGCACATGCCTGGGTTGCAGGGTCAATCCCCAATAGGGAGCATGCAGGAGGCAGCCAATCAATGATTCTCATCATTGATGTTTCTTAACTCTCTCTCACTCTCCATTCCTCTCTGAAATCAATCT
>NW_006298628.1:3545392-3570421 GCF_000327345.1 Myotis davidii
TAATCATTGATGTTTCTCTCTCTCTCCCTTCCTCTCTGAAATCAATAAAAATATATTTAAAAAAAAATTCACTCACCATTGCCTACTGTTCCCAAAAGGCTTTATTGCTTCACAGGATGGTGGGTACATGGTCCTATATACAGATTTTGTAAATTAGTAACCCATACATGTAACCTATATGTTCATGTAGACCAGTGGTTCTCAATCTTCCTAATGCCGCGACCCTTTAATACAGTTCCTCATGTTGTGGTGACCCCCAATTTCATTGTTACAAATTGAACATAATTAAAGCATAGTGATTAATCACAAAAACAATATGTAATTATATGTTTTCCAATGGTCTTAGGTGACCCCTGTGAAAGGGTCGTTCGACCCCCAAAGGGGTCACGACCTACAGGTTCAGAACCACTGATATAGACTAAGGTCACCCCAATTAAATTTTTAAAATCTATAATAATAAAAGCATAATATGCTGATTAGACTGGATGTCCTTTGGACGAAGCTGGGACTGCAAGGGAAGCCAGGGTCCTGGGTGCCACAGGGAAGCTGGTGCCAGCAGCTGGGGGAAGGAAGGCCTACTCTCACACTAATTTCGTGCAGCAGGCCTCTAGTAAATAAATAAAATCCTCCACAGGGAGGATCAACACATTCGTCTTTCCAACGTTCTGATTTCCACTAAAGTGTAAACCAAGAAATATTAGGGAAAAGGAAAATCATGAAATATCTTAAAGCTATTGTCTGGGTAGAGTCTGACTATATGATCTTCTGACTGTGGAAGCATGACAACTAGCTGGAAGAACACAGGTTTTGGACACTGTCAACCACTGGTTCTGAATGTTATGTGCAAAATAACTACTTTGCCTAATTTTTCTAAGCCTGCTTTTTAATCTGTGAAATGAGTATATTACCTATGATAGGGAGCTATTTGGAAGCCTAATAATAAATTAAAACACCTGACACAAAAAAGGTTAGATCAGGAGCTTTAAAAATCAGGACTCTGGTGTCCAAATCAGTCAAAATATTAGTAGAAAACAGAGAACACACTCGAACTGGATAACTTCAGGAGGGTTTAATAAAAGGACTATTTACAAAGACGTGGGCAGCGTTCAGGGAAACCAACAAGGAATGATGGAATAATCCAGAGCTGGTTAAGGAGTTGTCCTTTATGTCCCTGGGTTTGAAGGGGCAGAGAGGAGGCGCTAGAAGCTAGAGAAGGCTGTGTAATAGGGTCACGGTCTTTGGTAGAGGGACTTAGACAGCCCATGTGACCTGGCAATGAGGAAGCCAGAATAGATTTCCTGACCATCCTTTTCTCAGGCCTTTTGATCATCTGAGGGTTTACTAATTGCATCAACACAACCTGAGTGAGAGGGCAAAGGGGCTTGTTAATGCCATACACATGGGTCAACAACTCCTGGCTGAAGGGCAAATGGAAGACGTCCAGCACAACCTCTCCCCCAACACAATTCAAACTGAGCTGTTACACTGTACAAAGCTTACATGTATGCTGAGACAAAAATATCTTCTTTCCAGAATCCTTTTTATTCTTTTTTTTTTTTTTAGGGGAGAAAGAAAAGAGAGGGGAAAGAAAGAGAAGGGAGAAAGAGTGGGGAGAGAAGGTGGTGGGGAGGAGAGACTTTCCAGAATTTCTGATGTAAAATTGAGTTATTTTATTAAAGCGGAATTCTCAGTCTTCTGTGAACCTGTTTTGCAGCTTCCTTAAGCACATGCCCAGAGCCCACAGAACAGCCCTGAGCGTGGCTCCTGTATAAGGAAGCCTTTATAAGGGTCTCAACTCTTGAATGCTGACTCTAAGGAGCTCTAAGAGATTTCTGAGAATTCAGAACTAATTAAGAAGGAATCTTAGGGTTTTTCTGTTTAGGTACTATTCATTAGGAGTTCAGGAACTAGATTTTCTTAGACTCAAAAAAATCCAATGGTAGTGAAACTTACAATCCTACTGAATGATAGGAAACTTTTTAGTTTCTAATCAAATAGATAAAATAAATAAATCATGACATCCGTTTCACATTGACATTTTTATTAACGCCAACTGTTTTTTAATTATTATTTTTTTAAAACAATAGCACAAAAATGTTTCAAGGAAGCAGTCTCACAATCTGATGACCTTCTGAAATACAGTGAAGCCACACCAAATAGGAATTTCTGTTAATAACACAAAAATATTTTTAAAGAAAAAATAAAAGGAAAAGAGGGGAAAAAAGAAAAGAAAAATTGTAGGGACAGAGACAGGAATGAGATGTAGTTAAAACGCACTGGATTAGATAGGTGAGGCTTGTAAGTAGGGTGCGCTGTTGAAGCAGAGAGTAGCACACCACAGGCGTGTAGTCTTCGTTGCTGCTTTTAACCAGTTACCACTAATAAATAGGCCTGCAGCAGTGACCACTGGCTTCTTACATGCCCCCAATGAACCCGGAGAAGCCAGTGCGGATACTGTCAATAAGAGGTCTGATAGATGGCCTACAAGACAACTAAGACCATTTTTAGCAGAATAACTCCTTCAGAAAGGCCTGGCTGAAAACCTTTTCATTTCTATAGTCTCACCTATATGCCTTTCAGGGTTCTTAAAAGTAATCTTAAAAAAGAAAGAAAAAATAATGTATATCAGTTCTCTTATTTAATGTGGCTATAAAAGATGTTTCCTTATTATTTCGTTATCTCTAAGAAGGACACCGGGGGTGGGTGCTGGGGGTGGAACTAAGGGGAGGAAAAACCCAGACCAGGATAAGTGTTTTTTTTTAACCTTCTTTTTCTTCTTCTTCTTTTTTCTTTTTTTGCCAAGGGGTCACACAGAAGGGAAGGCAAGGAGGAAAACTACAATCCTTGGATTGGATTGAGTTATGCAGGAAAATATGTCTCCTGATCAGTCCCCATGCCAACAAAAACCCCCCAAAATCCCCAAAAACCCACTTGGGATTATGCACAGACTCTATATTATACCAGCTATCAGTCTTTCATGTTTCTGCAATGGACACTACCCTTGGCTTGCAGGCTGCTTGCAGAACCCACTTCACAAATATCCTCTTCGCCCAGAAGCCTCTAGTTTCCTTTTGGTAGGTTATAAAAACAGAACATCTGTCATTAACAGGAGAGTGTTAAATACTTTTAACCACTTGACAAGGCTTCAGGAAGTTTCACAGTTTCATTATGCTCTATTTTATTACTATCATATTTACAGTTTTACTTTTTATTTTATTTTTTATTTTTTTTGCTGAATTGCTGATTTTTCCTTTTTCAATAGAACTTAATTCTGGAGTGTGAGCAGGAACCAGTTAACTACATTCATTGTCCAACCCCCACTGGTTTGAAAGAAGACTCCAAATTCTTGGTATATGAATCAGCTGTTCGGTAGCTCCACCTTATCCCGGCAGCGAAGCAGCAGAACCGTAGTGGCAGTGTGCTCAGGGTTCACACTGCGGGTGGTGAGGCCTTTCGCTGAAGGAGGTACTGGTGGATGCTCTCAGCATCTCGCTTTAGCCACGCAGCATTCAGCAGCATGTTTTCACAACACTGCTGGATGGTACGCTCAGCTGAAGGAGCTGGGTGACTCTCGAAGAAAGCCTGGTATAAAACAACCCAGAATGTAGGATTATTACTAGCAATAGTAAGGGGTCCTGAAAAAACACCTGCTCGTCTGTAAAGGAATCATAACCTTCAATCATGACAATTTACCATGCCATCCCCAGACTAAAAGAAACAAGCAGCTTCTTGGACCGGCTACAGGAATTCTCCCTTAAGTATTATATGCTTAAAACCTAATAAAAAGTTAACAGTATATTTTTATTGACATCAGAGAGGAAGGGAGAGGGAGAGAGAATCATCGATTGGCTGCCTCCTACAGGATCCAGCCCGCAACCAGGCATGTGCCTAGGCATGTGCCCTAGACAGGAATCGAACCTGGGACCCTTCAGTCCACAGGTGGACACTATCCACTGAGCCAAACCAGCTAGGGCCAACGTTTCTTTTAAAAAAAAAATTTTTTTTATTTCAGAGAGGAAGGGAGAGGGAGAGAGAGATAGAAACATCAGTGAGAGAGAACCACTGATCAGCTGCCTCCTGCACACCCCTCATTGGGGATCGATTCCACAACCCTGGGCATGTGCCCCGACTGGGAATTGAACTGTGACCTCCTGATTCATAGGCCGATGCTCTGCTCAACCACTGAGCCATGCCGGCCGGGCCTTACAACCTTTCTTTAGATTTAGACTCACTGTCCAGTGGTTACTCTAGGCTTTGGAATCAGGCTTGAAACTTGATTCTAGACTTGATCATGTACTAGTCTATGACTAAGTAAATTAACTGCTGTGAGTCTGTCTTCTCATCTATGAGAAAACATTCCCTCCAGAAGATTAAAGAGACAGTGCACATAAGCAGCTGTCACAGAGTGCTGAAGGATAAAGACTTGTAAGGGATGATAAAACCAAGGAACTTAAACTGCTGCTATACCCTAATAATTTAATATTCCATTGACTCACATTTTTCACACAATAAAACTATTTTATTATAATTTATTTATAATTTTATTATAATGCTTATTGATTCAAGATTAATTTTCTAAGAAAGTCTACCTGGTTTCACAGAAAACAAAACAGCTTTTTTTATATATATATTTTATTGATTTTTTACAGAGAGGAAGGGAGAGGGACAGAGAGTTAGAAACATCGATGAGAGAGAGAAACATCGATCAGCTGCCTCCTGCACATCTCCTACTGGGGATGTGCCCGCAACGAAGGTACATGCCTTTGACCGGAATCGAACCTGGGACCTTTCAGTCCGCAGGCTGACGCTCTATCCACAGAGCCAAACCGGTTATGGCGACAAAACAACTCTTAAATACCAACCAGCGAAAGGATGGGGTCTTCCCCTTGAACTAGTAATCACTAAGAGAGAATGACTAATTCATCAGATTAAGTCTAGACCTTTTAGAAATCAATAACCTTATTTATATAAATGACAAAGGCCCCTCCCCCAAGTCTCCTTATCATGGTTCGATTCTTAGGGCCTGAGTAAGATGCTAGACTTCTTCTTATTACAGCACCACCATTTACACAAGTGAAACCTGGGAATTATCCGCAACTCTCCCTGCCCCCAGATAGGTTCACAACACAGAGAAGCTATTCAGTAAATATTGGTTGAATTAAAGATTAACAGCCCTAGCTGGTTTGGCTCAGTGGATGGAGCATCGGCCTGCGGACTGAAGGGTCCCAGGTTCGATTCCGATCAAGGGCACATGCCCGGGTTGCTGACTTGGTCCCCAGTGGGTGGGTGTGCATGAGGCAGCCAATCAATGATTCCCTCTCATAATCTTATCATCACCCCATTTTACAGATGAGGAGATAGGCTCATAGGGGTTAAAAAACTTGCTTGATGTTGAATAGCTAACGCAGAGCAGAGTTTTACACCCAGGTCAACTGCCTCCAAGTTCCATATTCTTTCAACCATATTTCAACTCCCTCAAAGTGGATTCCAACCCTAAATTCTTCAGGCATTAAAGAATCAACCTAAGCTGTCTTTCTCTAAGCAATAAAAGGAGATGTTGACATTCATTACCCCTACATACTATGATTATAGTTTGGTTAGTGTTTTTATTTAATAGACTGAGAAGTGAAAAGTTAACAGTATTTTCCTTACCTTAACCTCGCCAGCCATTTTATCAACTGCAAATCCCTCAACTGATAGCTGAAAAACACACACACAATGGTTTAAATAGTAAGTGCAACTAAAAGAGGCTTGGAACCAACTAAAAAACCCCATTCTATCCTCTCCCTACTTCAGTTTATTCTAGAGGGTGCAGGATGGATGATGGAGATGACCTTTAATAAGACTAATAACTAAGGAAACTCTTAAAGAGCAAAGACCATAATCTATGGGTCTAGTGAATCATGGATGTCTCTCAATAACATCCATGATAAGCAAGCTACTCAAAATAAAGATCTTCACATACCTTTATTAGTCTGGATATTAAGAATCCTCCCTGGTATCGATTATAAAGTTCTTCCCAGTTGTCCTTTATAAATTTCCAAGCAGCCTTCCTTCCATGTTTGCTGCCTCCAGCCACTCCACCAATTACTGATACAGTATCCTGTGGACGTACCTCTTCCTAAAAATAGAAAGAGAACTAAAAGTCTACTGTAACCTAAGCATCTTCTAGTACCAGAAAGAGCAAATGTTGAGGAACCCAAGTAATCGCTTGAAGATAATGTTCCCTGTTTTAGCAATAACTCACACCTGAAGCTTCCAACAAAGAGGAATTTAACCTGAAGATCAGCAAAACTGATAATAGGCATTGAGACAGGTACAAACAGGTTGCTCAAGAAATACTTGCTAGGGCTTCTACAGGGTAAAAAAAGGAAGAGACAGGCAGCTTTCCAGTTTCTTTCCTCTCCCAACTATTTTCATTCTCACCACTAGAGGGAGATATAGAGGTCAGTAACAAACTCATTCCAGTTTTCCTACACTAAAAGGAAGCCTTACTCTATGGTTAAGGCAAATCAAGAAGACACTGGATCAAAGACACTTGCTACAGATCAGTGGGTAACAATTCCCTCTAACAGCAGTTTTCATTGTAACTTACCGAAAGTGCAAACGTGAGGACTTTTTGAATCAATTCAGGTGAAAGAGTAGCCCCAAGGACTCTTTCAATTCGGTTTTTCTCTTCCTGCATATCTGCTTGCTTGTGAAGCTATAATGAAAAAATAAAGATAGAGATAGTTAAATCTCCCTTGAAAGTTTTGCATATGCTTATATGAGCTTCTTCCCCAATATGGTGCAACTTTTGCTCTAGATTCTCATTGGCTAAGATTACAGGGCATAAAATTAACAAAAGAATACCTTTTAATATGTTTGGCACTAAATTTCTCATGCCATTTTTGTAAGTCATATATAAGTGCTCACTATATGAATGGCTTCTCCTCAGTTTTGAGCAGTTTACATCAAGATCTAAGGGGTAAACACTTCATGGCCAAACTCGTTAAACCATAGATGTCTGACTAATGTTCTATGTTATATGAACAAACTAGTCACTACTAATACCACTGAGGATCATCAATTTAATATAGAACAGTAAAAAATATATAAAATGCATTATTGAAAATAACATTTTAAGAATGTTTGATGACATAAACATGTTCTTGATACATTAAATGGAAAAAGGAGAAAGATAAAGCAAAATTATTCTTAATTTTTAAAAGTTTAATGTGAAGGGGGAAAAATCCCCTGAAAACCAATCAAAATGTTAACATTAATTAATAATGGTTTCTGACCAGTGAGAATCTGCATCATAACATTTTTAGACTGCAAGACGCAGCACATATTGAATGCAGAATATTAAGAAAATAGAGAAGTACAAAGAAAAAATCAAAATACTACTATACATACATTACCAAATCAGGAATAAGATCATATTACACCTGCTATTTTTGTGATCTGATATTTTAAAATTACAGGTAAGTTTTATTTTTTCTTTCTATTTTTCTAGTGTCTACTCTTTCATAATTAATATACAAAATCTTTCATAATCAGAAACAAAATATTATTATATATTTTTAAAAATTAGGGCTACAACGGTGTAAGAAATACTCCTTGAAGACAATTTATAGACTCTCTTGACCGTTTTTTCCCCCTAAAGATTTAACACTGACCAGTGTCTGGAGACCCCATCACAGCTCCCAGTTTCCTCTTCCTTTCCTTTGGACTCTTTTGAGCAGCAGTGTGGTAAAATAGATAGGAAGTCAGGTGATCTGGGTTCTAGTCCCAGTTTGCCTCTAACTAGCTGTGTGATCTTGACTAAGTCCTTAACCTCTCCGGGTCTCAGTTTCCCCATCTGTAAAATGAGCGGGGTGGACAGATGATTTCTAAGGTCCTTTTCAGCTCTAGTACTCAACGTCTGAACTGGGGCTTTTAGAAAGCATTTCCCCCCCCCCAAGGAGAACCTGTTACACTAGTCCACTAGATGGCACCATAACACCCCATTTCAAATATACTTTGAATTAAAGTTATTTTTATCTTGCCTCATTATTCTTAAATTACCAACAAAAAACATCTCTCATCAACTGTTGTTGTTGTTTTAATTCTTTATTATTTTTGTTGTTTTTTAAAGAGCTTTGACTCTGGGCCCTGGCTGAGTAGCTCAGTTGGTTAGAGCATCCCAATAAGCCAAGGTTGCTTGCGGGTTTGATCCCCAGTCAGGCACTAACACAAAACAACCAATGAATGCATAAATACGTGTAACAACAAATCGATGTGTTTTTTTTCCTCTCTTCCCCTTCCTCTCTCTGAAATCAACACATTATAAAAAAAAAAAACCAACAACCTGATTCTGTCTTCATATGAGAGCTATTTCATAGTAAAACTGAATTACTGAGTTCCCTTGTGTTAAACAGATGCAAATTCTTGTTAAATATACATACCAGTATAAATTCTTAAAATTACGCCATGACATGAAAATGTCAATTTTCAGTCATGAAATTTTTAGAACCCCTATTTTGTCTCATATCCTTTATGGCATAGACAAAACCCATAAATATCTCATTTTATATGCAAAGAAGTATATGATTTATAGTGTACAGGCTCACAGATTATTAAGAATGAGAAGGAACCTTAATGTCATTTAGTTGAAAGGTAAACCCAAAATATAATTGTACATTATTAGGAAGGAAAACCTTGCACAAGATGGGTAGTTAAAGGAGTACATTTTGAGATGGAGTTTCTTAAGCAAATCAAGTTTATATTTTTCAAAACATTCTAATCATATAAATAGGATTTGTTTAAAACTAAAATACTGGAAATTAGATTTGCAATTCTGATCCATTTGGGATCAGTAAATATTCTTAATATATTACAGGTGAAGTATTAAAGCACATCACACTCCTATCGTGTTCATCCCCCTAAGTGTGGCTCTTTCAATGCATGAGTATTGATAGATAGATAATTTGATAGATAATTTGAGTATTTAGCACATTTAACTTGATGGTAATAAGAAGACTCAGCTCCCTCCATCTCTAATGCAACCAATATAGTCAAGTTATTTCTTAGACAGATAAATGCATGGATAGGGACTAGAGATATCACCTGTTCCACAGTATTAGGGCTTTCAAACAGGCTACTGCCATTATAAGGACATGGGAAGTTTTGCCTATATTTTTTCTAAGCCAGAGTTTAATTATATGCTAACCACCCTAGGGAAATGACAGAGGATATGCAGTCAGGTGAATTAATTTCCTGTCCATTCATAAGAGGCAATGGCATAGTTTAAACCCTTGAGATACCTGATCAATCATCTATTTCTTTTCTAAGTACAGAAACAAACCTTTTGTTTTACATGAACTTACTTGGGGCAGAACCCCAAGTAAGTTTACATTGAAGGAGAAAATTTTAAGAACCTGACTTGTTAATCAAAATAAATGAACATTTCAGTCTTAAGATTTAAGATGAACTGGTGAGTAAAAAGAAGTAAAAAGTTGTTTTACTTTTTTTATCATATTGGTAGTATACATGAACAGACATTATATATTTACTAGAGGCCCGGTGCATGACATTTGTGCACTGGTGTGTGTGTGTGTGTGTGTGGGGGGGGGTGTCCCTCGGCCCAGCCTGCACCCTTTGGCAGTCTGGGAGCCCTTGGGTGCAGGAAGCAGGCCTAAGCTGTCAGTCGGACATCCTTAGCACTGCTGTGGAGGTGGGAGAGGCTCCTCCCACCACTGCTGTGCTCACTAGCTGTCAGCCCAGCTTCTACATTGAGTGTATTCCCCTGGTGGTCAGTGCACATCATAGCAACCGGTCATTCTGCCATTCAGTCAATTTGCATATTACCCTTTTATTATACAGGATACCATAGTTTCTTAATATTTGGTGTCTGCAATATGCATACCTGTATATATTTCTTTTGCAGGGATTTTTTTTGAAAAACCACAAAGTTCATACTATCTGTGTCAATCCAAGTTCAAAAGCAGAAAATGGGAGCCCTTTCTAAATTTACTCACCTTTATCATAATGTCTAAGGTAGTGCCATCACCATGCTTCAAAACAGTCAGATAGACCTACAAGAGAATACAGGAACAAAAAAGAAGGCATCTAATTAAATATATCTCTTCCAGATAGTCTAAAGTTAAGAAAAGACAGAAAACAAGTAAAAAAAAATTGTAAATAGCCTGTGTTGATGTTACATACAAATTGTGGCAAGGAGCTAAGAGCCCACATGAACCAGAAAGGCAGATGGCATGTAGTAAGTAACAGCAGAGCACAACAGCTTTCTCAGGGGAATGTGCTTTGATAATCACTGTTCAGCACCACAGTGCAGACTGAGAAATTTGAAACAAATGAGAAGCTGACTACAAATCACTTAAATAGAACATATTAAAACAGGGTCAGACATGATTTGCAGGTCAGTACTTAGGTCATTTTTAGTTACTATTAAATATGTTCCACACTTCAAAGAATGATGCAGTTACCTAGAAATTAAAGTAATTCATTATGAAAACCTACAGGACTCCTCAGATCGGCGGAGAGAATCTGTTTCCCTTCCACATGGTCCTTAAACCGACGACGAGCTTCTTCTAATGTTGCCTTATGTCCTGCTTTTCCTAGTTTGCCCAGGACCAAGCCCCTCAGGAGTGCATCTAGATGACCTGATTGAGAAGTAAAAGAGACAAAGAATTACTTAAAAAGCCTATTTATACAAATATACCACCTAGATATCTTATAAATGTGTTATATCATATCTACAGTCTCGAATAACAGAATCAATAACCTTAGCACCTGAAAGAGCACTTGGTTTAAATTGATCAAATCACATGAGTGAAATGAAGTGCTAACCAGACCAGACAAGCAAATAAATTGCTGACTTTGTCTATATTCAGAAATGCCAGCTATCTAAATTTACTAAATGTTCACTCTGTAATTACACAGCTAAGGATTATGTGTGAAAGAACAGGCTTAGATCATGCAATTTTAACCCAAGATTCAGGGGAAGGCCACATACAGTCCTAGTGTACTGCATATAAGAAATTAAAAATTTAGATTTTAAAATAAAATTTGACAGATTTATTACTCCAAAGGTATACAAATGGCCAAAAAGCACATCAAAGATGCTCAACATCATTGATCATTAGGTAAATGCAAATCAAAACCACAATGAGGTGCCACTTCACACTCAATAGGATGGCTAGAATAAAAAAGATAATAACAAATGTTGACAAGGACATGGAGAAATTAGAATCCTCACACATTGCTGGTGGGAATGTAAAGTAGTGTGGCCACTCTGAAAAACAGTCTTGCAATTACTCAAAAGGTTAAACACAGAGTTACCATATGACCCAGCAATTCCACTCGTAAGTATATACCCAAGAGAAATGAAAGCATATGTCCACACAAAAACTTGTATACAAATGTTCATAGCAGCAGTCATAATAGTAAAAAAGTGGAAATAATCCAAACACCTATCAATTGATGAATAGACAAACAAAATATGGTACTGGATATCCATATAATGGAATATTATTTCAAGTATAAAAAGGAATGAAGTGATATATGAAGCATGCATGAACCTTGAAAACATGCTAAGTGAAAGAAGCTAGACACAAAAGGCCACAAATGGCATGACTTCATTTATGTAAAATGTCCAGATTAGGCAAATCCATGAGATAGAAAGCACATTCGTGGTTGCCTGAGACTGAGGTTGCCAGAGAATGGAAAATGACAGGCAATTGTTACGGAGTTTCTTATGAGGTTAAAGAAATTGCTCAGGAATTAGATGATAGTAATGGTTGTGCAACCTTGTGAACATACTAAAAACCACTGAACTGTGTACTTTGAAGGGTGCATTTTATGGTATATTGGTTATATTTCTTTAAGAATTAATACAAATCTGATGGATCTGCAACAGTACAGTGGCCAAATAAAGTTGTGGTATAGTCACCCAATGAAATACTCCTAAGCAATAAAAAGGAATGAACAACCTGGATCACAGTGAATGATAAGAACATCATACTGGCCGAAACCAGTTTGGCTCAGTGGATAGAGCGTCGGCCTGCGGACTGAAAGGTCCCAGGTTCGATTCCGGTCAAGGGCATGTACCTGGGTTGCGGGCACATCTCCAGTAGGAGATGTGCAGGAGGCAGCTGATCGATGTTTCTAACTCTCTATCTCTCTCCCTTCCTCTCTATAAAAAATCAATAAAATATATTAAAAAAAAAAAGAACATCATACTGAGTGACAGAGGCCAGATATAAGAACAGAATATATATATATATATAATGATTTCATTTACATAAAGTTCTAGAAGAGACAATATTAATATAGCATTGAAGAAGTCAGAATAGTGTTTGCCTCCCAGAACAAGACTGGTCAGGAGGAAATACCACCTTTAGTTATTAGCAGATGGTAGAAAATAATTATATTTAAAGCCCTAAAGTCACCATTGTCAACATTCTCTCAGAGAGGAGAGAAGGCCACATAACTTCTCTAGAAGGCCAAATAACTTCTTTAATTCAGAAAACTGACACTGCCCTGGCCAGTTTGGCTCCATGGTTAGTGTCGGCCTGTGGACTGAAGGGTCTCGGGTTTGATTACAGTCCAGGGCATGTACCTTGGTTGCGGGCCTTATCCCTGCCATGGTCAAGGCGTGTGTGGGAGGCAACCAATTGATGTGTCTCTCTCATGTCAATGTTTCTCTATGTTTCTCCCCTTCCCTTCTACTCTCTTAAAAACAACAACAACAAAAAACAATGGAAAAAATATCCTCGGGTAAAGATGAACACACACAAAAAAGAAAACTGGCACCTGTGTCTGTATAAGTTGTATATAAGATACCTGGTATTTATGATGATAATAAATAAAATAATCCAAAATTCCCTATAGCTCTTCTTGATTATAAATAGGCTTTTGGAATTCTTTATAAAAGACTTTTATTTCCACCATTTGCTTATGCACAAATCATATTTACACATAATCAAATCAATGAGTATACATAATATAACCACCACTGTTTTTATGTTAGTGACCCATGTAACTTCACAACGAGGCTTAAAAGACCCAAGTCTTAATTTCTGGCTAGCTGAATACATAATTACATCTAGCAGGTACCAAGATGAGGCTACTGCCATTATTAACCACAGATAAGTAAAAAAGAAACAATTTCCGATCAATTATTTCTCCATTCAGTACATCCATTACCTTCTCCAGGTTTGGGGTCCCAGCCCAGTCTCTCCCCTATAGGTGAAAAGACATCTTTCACAAACTCCTGGATTTCCTCATAGAAGTCTGTGTGGGACAAGAGAGTTGAGAGAATCCCCAGGTTACAGCTCAGGTCGCTCCATACAGTATAATTGGGCTCATTCACAAAAGCCTCCATGACTTTTAGAACCTCTACAGTGCTAATGATTCCAGCTCGAGCCTGGGATAGGAAAAAACATAAATTAATCTAGTCTTCAAACAAAAACAAAACAAAAAACACAAGCATATATTTTTGGCATTAACTACTGCTAGTTAGTCATCTCTTTGCTTTAAAGGAAATGAGACTACAGAAGCTCAGAACACTAGACTTTTATAAAATAAAAATCCTATATGACAACATTCCTTATTTATTTTTTTGCTATTTAATAAAGAGCCACTTTAAAATATGCTAAAATTCTACCAGTTTGGAGAGAATGAAAAAATAAATAAAGACAGAAAACAGTTAATTTCCTATTTCTATTCTATTTTAGGGGTCTTGGCTTTGTTTTTCTTTTGAAAATTTTCATACGTTTAGAAAAGTTACAAAAATAGTTGGGCTTTGGTTTTTGACAGAGGCTCTTTCAAAACTAACTGGACCTACAAACTGTGTCAACTTTAGCTTGTCCTTTACTCATTTCTAAAAGAACACATACTGGAAGGCACTACAAATTCAGAGTCCTTTCAGAATTAGCTAAGAGAGTTAGGAAAAAGAACTTCTGTTACAACAGCCAACTGCACAAACACACCACTCTCCTGGGACAGGTCTCTCTCAGCAATGAGATCAGCAGATGTGAGGTTTTGTGCATCAATGCTAATCTGTGTTTATACAAAGGAGGAATCCAAAACCAGTCACTGCAGAGGGGAGGGAAAACTTCAAGTCCAACTTAAAGGAACACTAGGATGAATCTGACAATTTCATTACAGTCAAAGACATCTAGAAATTATCTAACCTATGTTGGAGACATAAAAATAGCACTACTAATGCTGCTTTAAATCTTTTCTGAAACAAAGCCAAATATAAATATAATTCTAAAGCTAACAGGCTATTATAGAGTTGTTAAAAAATTCTAGACTTTCCCAGCAAAGTACAACCACTACTTTAGAAAAATAGAAATCACCCTGAATCAACTAAGTATTTTTTTTTTTAATTACATTAGTAGGGAAATTTCTTCAAGGCTCTTACCTATTTCTATTGAAAAGAATTTCTGCGTTACAAAGGCTAGTTTAAGTACAGTTGTAAAAAGCTGACTTAGGAATAGTGAAATGGGATTTGTTTCTGGTAAATTATATAGATTCAATTTTGTCATGTTAGTTAATAATTAGTCATTTGGCCGAAACCGGTTTGGCTCAGTGGATAGAGCGTCGGCCTGTGGACTGAAAGGTCCCAGGTTCGATTCCGGTCAAGGGCATGTACCTTGGTTGCAGGCACATCCCCAGTAGGGACTGTGCAGGAGGCAGCTGATTGATGTTTCTCTCTCATCGATGTTTCTAACTCTCTATCCCTCTCCCTTCCTCTCTGTAAAAAATCAATAAAATATATTTAAAAAATAATAATTAGTCATTTGCTCTAATCCCAAAGGCATCCAACCTTCAAGAAGAACTATATTCTTCTAATTATGTTTCAGTTAGACACTCCAGGAAAAACAAAATTATTTAATCAACAAAATCCATCATGCTACGTGAGAAAGGCTCACCAAGGAGAAGAGGTCATTCTGTAATCCAAGTCGATCCACAGGGGGCAGAGAAAGGTCACGAATGCCTGGTAATAAACTTTCCAGCATGGGCGAGCTGTACTGGGTTCGATAAAACCCAACTGTTCCCAGGTTTAACTGAAAAGATATCCAGTAGATATTATTAAATAGTTGCATTTATTTTTTAAGTCAATCTTCTGTAGGTGTGAAAGAGTTCTGGTTTTAGTATATCTGGATGAAAACAAGGATCATATATGCCAACAGATAGGGATTAAAATGAAACAATACATAAAGATAGAAATCAGTTGTCAGAGATGAATACAAAGGCAAAAGAAAACAAACTTGACATGGTAGAGGCCAAAGTGAGGGAAAGTAGGAAGAACACGGTGGGAAGAAATGATATGGATAAGTTTCTATTTCTAAACTTAGTAAATAGTTTTAAGATTATCTCTATCTCTATATATTAAAGCCTAAGTGACCAGCCGACCAGTAGCTATGATATGCACTGACAATCAGGGGGCAGACGCTCAATGCAGGAGTTGCCGAGCTGCGTTGACTTGGCAGCTGTGGTTCTTGGGTGATGCACCTGGAACCAGGGAGAAGGGAGCCTGATTCTGGGGTGCATCACCTGAGAAACATCTTTGGCCCAATCCTCGCTGGCCAGGTCGAGGGACTCCATCAGTGCACAAATTCATGCACTAGGCCTCTAGTAGAAAATATTTACTATATGTAAAAATACTTGGACAGTGGAATCTCTAAGGAAGACTAATAAGCCTTTACAAACATTGATCTATTGAGCCCAGAGCCTCAAGAGAATAACAAATGTCAGGTCCTAGATTTTAAATTACATGGACTTAAAAAACAGTTCATATGATTTGTGAAGTGAGGTTATCACTGACTGTCATCCTCTGTAGGCTATTTGCCAACAATCAAAAATATTTGTGATAGTATTTACACACAAAATATTTTAATGATAAAATAATAGTATAAGATACAAATATTTTACTATTTATATAGAAATAGTAAAAAAAAATCACCTCACAATTCTAATACAACTATTATTTTGATTACCTTATCTTTTACTGTAGAAATAACACTTTTATTTACCTAATTACAATCAGTGTGCATAACTTTTTTCTCATTTATAAGAAAATGTTCATATAGCTATTTAATCTTCCAGATTATAATTTCAAATGGAAATATAGTATTCTACTGAGTATAAAAATTAAAACAGAGGGAGAATGACACTTTTCAGAAAGCACAAAAGTCCAGCCAATGTGTGTGTGTGTGTGTGTGTGTGTATCCCACGTTCAAAGGCTGTTAAATCACGTTGTGTACCCATATCTTCAGAAAAAAATCACTTCTACTGTTGTGGTAAACAACCTGCTTCCCTATTTATAATGGTCTGGCCTTCCAGCAACTTCAGTGCGAAATTATAGCTAATTTGTCTACAAACGTCAGGTGGTCGTAATAATCTGGCCACTCGGTGTATATTTCCTATTAGGAAGCTACAATTGGGAGAAAAGTTTGTAGTAGATACTTACATTATGAAAAGTATAGAACAATAAAAACAGTATTTACCAACTGTCATTTTTATGAAATGGTTTTAAAACACCAGCTAAAGGAATTTCACGTTTCGGTGACACAACTGATTATTATACATCTGATCTCACTTGATTATAGTTGTACACATACAATGACAACACATCATTGACATTAACATGCCATTACAATGACAGGACAGTTTGAAGTTGCAAGACTACAAAGTTTTGGTTAATGTGACTTTATACATTGTCTACTATTTTTCCCCCTCTTTAATGCTATCCCTTTGTATCTGCTTATCTACCACTCTCTGCCATAAAGGCAAATATCTAGACAATATTATTTGAAAACTGGCCCTACATTTCACATAGGAAAGTTTAGAAATTTTTTTCTTTGCAAGTCCTAGTCTAATATGAAGCAGAATTTAGAACCAGCCATAAAATGCATAAAAGAAGTGAGATAGAAATCAACTTAGATAAGATTAAAATGGCCATGCCATTTCTGGACTCACCTTTACCCACTGGTCTGGTTTAACATTCTTCAAAACCACGTTCATCTCTGGCTTGTCCATTAGAACTTTCAGTTTGGCATGGTTGGGATCTTCGCTGGTAGAGATTGTGATAGGAACCATCCACTGGGGACAGTCTTCTCCTTAAGCAAGAGAAGAACAAATAGAAAACTTGAAAAATAATTTCTCACTGTAAAAAAAGAAGGTAAGGTGGAGAGAGAGGACTAGTATTCTATGCACAGGCTTGAGCCTAACTATTAAGCCAACAGCTCATTTTTAATGGTACAAAAACTCTTTCAGGTGACCTGACTAATACTGGTGCAAAGGAAAAGAGAATTTATTAACAAAATCACAAAAGTCTACAAAACCCCAAATGTAATAGTTTACTTACTTGCAGGATCACAAATACAGTGATTTTAAGCATATTTTAATGATATTTTTCTTTTTAGAGAGAGAGAAGAAGAGAAAGAGAGAGAGAAATACTGATGAGAGAGAACATCAATTAGCTGCCTACTGCACTCCTCTCACCCAGGATCGAGCCTGCAACTCAGGCATGTGTCCTGACCAGGAATTGAAGTGGTAACCCCTTGGTGCATGGTCGATGCTCAACCACGGAACCACACTGGCTGGGCACACATAGAGTGATTTTTTTTTAAATACGTTTTTTTGATTTTTACAGAGAGAAGAACGGAGGGGGATAGAGAGATAGAAACATCAGTGAGAGGGGAACATTATCGATTGGCTGCCTCCTGCACACACCCACTGGGGCTCAAGCCCTTACTGGGAATCGAACCAGTGACCTCTTGGTTCCTGGGTCATCGCTTAAGCACTGAGCAACAATGGCCAGGCCAAATACAGTGATTTTAATTTAATTGTTGTTTTCCCTTTACAGAGCAATAAAGACATCAATGATTTTTACTGTCTTAAAGAAATTTCAAGTATGTGAAAGCCCTCATATAGCACTTAAAAACAAATACTAAGGTACAGTCTTTAACAGTGCCTTATATACTACTGAAACACTAGAGGGTTGGTTTTTATTTTTCTGATAGACAGGACACACCCTGGGAACTATTGGATTCCAACATGGACAAGTCATATCTAAAAGCCAAAGCTTTTGTAAGATATATACATACTCTTAGGGATCAGACAGCAAAATTAACTTTGCGTTAAGATACCAAACAAAAGAGAGTCACTGTCCAATAGTACATCAAAGGAAACATTTTAATAAGTTATATACCTTTATGCTATCAGGCTAAGCCACAAATTAAAATTTCCTCTCCACACTGGGATATTTCAGGTTTTAACACTGCCTATATTGGTCATGAGTATTAGATAAACCTGCAAAACCTGTCAGTACTACAGTGCAGATTGCAGGTGTGAGGCAAAAAATGGCAACTGTGACACTTAAGGACTTATTTGGATAATACATGTGTCCTCTGACTTTCAAATATATTAAAAGAGTAATTTTAAATGCTAAAGAAGGTTGAGGGTAGAAGGCTGTATCTTTTAACCTTAGTAGAGTGCATCATATTTTGGTGGATTGAAGATGAAAAGGCGTTCGTGATTCTGATATACACCTCCCTCTGTTGAGATCTGCTATTCTAAAGGAAGTCTGAAAGGTATAGAAAACTTTATTTTTTTTATTTTTCAATTAATCTTTAATTTCTTGGATAAAAGAATCTAATGATATGTAGAGATATTTTACAGAAAGCAGAAATGAGTGGTAAAGGTATAAATTCATGGAATCCAATTATTTTGTTTGAATTCCTACTCTTTTTAAAATTATTTTTAAATATATTTTTATTGATTTCACAGAGGAAGGGAGAAGGGCAGATAGAAACATCAATGATAAGAGAGAATCATTGATCAGCTGCCTCCTGCACACCCGCTTCTGGGGATGGAGCCTGTAAACCAGGCATGTGCCCTGAATGGGAATCAACCCATGACCTCCTGATTCATAGGTCGATGCTCAACCACTGAGTCATGCCAGGTGGGCTGAATTCCTACTCTTTAACTCATTAGAGAATTAACTCAAAGTGACCTTGGGCAATTTTACTAATCTACCTATGCTTCAGCTCCCTCATTTGTAAAATGGAAATAATTTTACTTACCTAATAGGATTGCTGAGAGTATAAAATAAGAGCTAGCACTATAATATATCTAAATAGTCATTGGGCTTTATTTATTTACTTACTTACTTATGCCCAGGAATTTAAAAAAAATAATCAGCCACCCACACAAACGTGTATCAAGTCTTCTTTTAGGTATTAAGGCTAGAGGGATCACTTCTTGGGTGTTCTTATGCTTCTTCATACACAGAGACATGGAATATAAAAAAAATCTAAGAATATCACATTATATATACTTTGTAAATCTCCTTTCTTTTCTTAATTTTTGAAAATTGATTTGGGAGAGAGTGAGAAAGTGGTGGGGGAAGTCAGAGAGAGAGAGAGAGAGATGTTGATAAGTTGTTCCACTTATTTATACATTCATTGGTTGATTTTTGTATGTGACCTGATCAGGGATCAAACCCACAACCTTAGCATATCAGGACGATGCTCCAACTAACTGACCTACCCAGCCACAGCAAGAATCTCCTTTCTTGATTTTCTGGATTTCATTTTTATTCTATTACCACTTCCTTGTTTTTATTTAATTCTATTAATTTTTTTTAAAATGGATAATTATTTCCTATAGGTTGGAACACTACTGGTATGGTATCCAAAGTCATTGATCAACTGCCACTTATAGTCATTTGCTTACCAACATATGGTCCACTGGCACAGAATTTCCTTTGGGACAACTTCAGTAATCGGTCATTTTCTACCTAAAGAACAAAACAAAGGCTATAGTAATATAACTTTTTTTTCTTTTTTGGAGGGGGCAACATTTCTGTGACAAAGTAGAAGGTAAAACCAGTATTATCAAATGTCATATAAGTATACCAAAAGTGCAATGATGATGAAGATGATGATGCTATAGAATAGTGAAAGGTTACTATTTCTTATTTAGGCTTCAAAATAACAATAGTCTAAATAAAAGAGCAGGTTCTATGTAATATGGTCCCTCAGAAGAGATATGTACCCGGATAAGAACTTTAAAGGATTAAAGTTCTCAAAAGGATACATAACAATAAGTACTACTACAAAAAGTTATTTTAGATTAGCATGTGAACTCAATGTTCAGAATTCAAACTTTTAGAATGACTGATAAGCATAAAAGAAAGCACACACCTCATTTTCAAAGGATAAGCTTTGCAATGAAACAAAAAGTATGGAGGAAACTAAAAAGCCAGAAGCAACAAAGTCAAGTATATGATTTTTAGAGAGAGAGAGAGGAAGGGGGAGAGGGAGAAATCCAAAATGTTTTTGTTACAGAGCCCTCCTATTTCCCACCAAATATGATTGATGCATTCACTAAATTGCCTTTTCAAATGTTTACAGCCAATCTGAGAGGTCCTCCAATGTGTGTACTTTTTATTATAAAACTAGAGGCCCGGTGCATGACATCATGCATTGGGGGTGGTGGTGGTGGTGTGTGTGTGTCCCCCTCAGTCCGGCCTGCACCCTCTCACAGTCCTGGACCCCTCAGCGGATGTCCGACTGCCGGCTTAGGCCTGCTCCCCTGTGGAAGTACCGCTCAGACAGAAGCCGAGCTTGCTGCTCCCTAGCACTGCCTTGGAAGCAGGAGAGGCTCCTACCAACCGTGAGTCTGGCTTCTGGCTGAGTGCACATGGGGAGTGCACTGACCACCAGGGGACAGCTCCTGCATTAAACGTCTGCCCCCTGGTGGTCAGTGCATGTCATAGTGACCAGCCATCCGGTCGATTTGCATATTAGAGTTTTATTATATAGGATACAATCACATTTAAGGTTAAGATGTGGCTTTGGAAGGTTAACTTACACTGTAATGTACCATGTAAATTTGAGTGCATTTTGAGGGCTGGTTTAAATGTCACCTAGAATTCTTAAAGTACATAAAAATAAATTTGAAACCACTGATTGAATTTCACTTAATACAATATTAGATAAGTTGAGGGACTTTTTATTAAGTTTACCTGTTCTGCTTCCACATAAATGAGGGGGAATCCCATTTGTTTGGTCCAGGTATTCATCACCGCTGCTATAGGTTTACCACTAGCACCTTCTAAACATTCCCAAAGGTCCTCTAGGAGATAACACAAGCAATGAAAATGTAAATGTTTACATTTTTATTTTCCTAAAAAAACCCGCAGTTTTATATACCTCTTGACAATGCACTGCTGACCCACTCTTTGATTCTTTCATGTTCAGGAAACAAACAGTGGGCCAAATTAACATCCTCCTTGCCTTCTCATTAATTTCACTCTATTACAAAAACTGGTCTTATATTCTAAGATGTTCCTAACTTTTCCAATTTATTAAAAATTACAAATTATAATAAACCAAAGACAAACAGGTGAGTTCAAACAGAATAAATAGAAAAAAACAAATGGAAACACATTTAAGATCACAACTAAATAACCATTCACTAACATAAAATCATTATATCCACTCAATTAACAGAGTTAAAAAATACTCAGTAAAGCTGATTAGATGGTGATAGAGTGAGCAAAACAGTAATGCCATGTGACACACATTATAATGAGGGCATGAACAGAGAAAAAGCACTTCAAGGAAAATCCAAAGAAAATAAAGGCTTCACCAGAGTTGACTTTTGGCCTGCATCCTGAAAAGGAGTTGTTCATTAGATAGATATGAACCACTAGCTCATTCCAATTGGGCAGAATAAATAGTCAATGCAAAGATGAAAGTGTAAGAAAAGACAGAAAATAACAAAAAATAGCAAAATGTTCAATTAGCTGAAAATAGAGGGCACATATGTGGGAATAATGGGCAATGAGGCTATAAATGTGGGTAGGGCCGAACTGCTGAAGACTCTGTATGGTTTACAAAGAAGTACTGACTATCATGAAGGGAATGTGGCTTACCCATTATTTTATTTTTAAAATCTTTATTGTTGAAAGTATTACATATGTCCCTTTTCCCGTGGACCCCCTCCACATTCCCAGTATTTTTGATCAGCAGGATGATGCAATCAGATATTCACTTCAGAAAGATAATCCTAGCTAGCCTCAGAGAGAGAGATGAAACTGAAGAGAGCGGGGCAAGGCAAGTAGTGAGTTAATAGGCAACTGCAAAATGCAATAGATAGAAGGAAGGCATGAATTAAGGAAAGTGCAGTGAGATAGAAAGAGGGCACTGGAACTGCTGCGAGAGGGTCAACAGCATAGATGGTAAAGGCAATGTATTTGAACTGCCAATTATCTTTCATAAACCACAAAACAAACTGAAAAAAGGTACATGGTGGGCCTTGCTATTCATACGTGGCCTATGAACTAGTAGCACTGGCTTCACCTGGGAGCCTGTTAGAAATGCAGACTCTCAGACCTTACTCCAGACTTACTGAATTATAAACATTCTAATAGATCCCAGGTGATTGATTATATGTCCATTATATTTTAAGAAGCATAAGGTACTTTCCTCATATATTATATACGGGCATACCTTGGAGATACTGCAGGTTCTGTTCCAGACCACCACAATAAAGCAAATATTTCAACAAACTGAATCACATAAATTTTTTGGTTTCCCAGTGCATATAAGTTATGTTTATATTATACTATAATCTATTAAGTGAGAAATAGTATTATGTCTTAAAAAGTACATATCTTAGTTAAAAAATATTATATTGCTAAAAAATACTAACCATCATCTGAGCCTGTTTGAAAAATGGCACTGACAGACTTGCTCAATGCAGGGTTGCCATAAACCTTCAATTTGTAAAAAACACAATATCTGCGAAGTACAATAAAAACAAGGTATGCCTGTATATGCATGCCAAAGACTCATAAAACTTGCAAGAGTACATTTTTCTGTAGCCCTTCTTTAAGGAACAGAATGCCTCTATTTTACAAACTCTAATGGAAATTTAGGGGCTGGGAGTGGGGTGTGAAGGTTACATCATGTCCTGAACAGAGGAGAGACTGTATTTTTAAATCGCAGGTCACAAACCTAAGGAACACCCTTATAGCCAGGACTCTGAACTTTTGTCATTCTATTAGACACTAATGACATTACATAAATCTTGTTTTTTAAAAAGTTTTCCTGTTCACTAAAGAACTTAAAACTATGACTCTGGCTCTTTTTCATATCCAATCAATTCTTAAGCCTTTATTCATCCTTTTGACTCTGATAGCAAATAAACTATAGACCACCATACGCAAACATTTCTTAAGATTTTACTTCATTGAAACTCTAATTCCATATATTAACTTTTAAAAATGGTTAATCTGCAGCTATTTTAATAGTCAATGATTAATTTAGGGCAATAAAACCAACAAATAGCCAAAAAAGAACAAGCTCTGGTCAGGTAAACAGCACTCTTCAGACTCTTTTAGGTGCAAACACTGAGCTATGGGAAGCTGGCTACTGAAGAATGACCAAAGGAGAATGGGCCCTGACAACAAATGGCATAGAATAAGTCACCTTCATTTCCTGTCCATCACAAAGGAAGTTAAGCAGCTAGAAAAAAGTCAATGTCCCACTTCCATTTCTCTCTCAAGCTATTAAAGATTACCTGTGGCAGCATTCTTTTGCTGGAACTTGGTTAAATACATGTTCATTCCTTTCTTAAAGTCCTGAGAAAATACAATTTTTAAAATCCAAGAGTCAGACCTCAGAATTTATAGTATATTTACATATTAATACTCAAAAGCTACTTTACTAAAATTATTGAGGGCCAGATTTACTGAAATACATATATGTCTACTGCCTTTTATTTTAAAAAATATTTTAAAATTAATTTTACAGAGGAAGGGAGAGAGAGAGATGAAACATCAATGATGAGAGAGAATCATTGATCAACTGTTACCTGCACACCCCCTATGAGGAATCCACCCTGAAACCCAGGCATGTGCCCCGACCGGGAATCAAACCATGACTGCCTGGTTCATGAACCGCACGGGCCAGGCTACTGCCTTTTATTTAAGAATGCATACTCTGGCCCTGACTGGTTGGCTCAGTTGGTTCAAGTCCTGTATACTAAAAGATCACAGGTTTGATTCCCAGTCAGGGCACATACCCAGGTTGTGTGTTCGATCCTTAGTTGGGTGGATAAAGGAGGCAACTGATCGATGTTCTACTGTCACATTGATGTTTTTCTCTTAAAAAAAGAAAAATCAGCTGAAACTGGTTTGGCTCAGTGGATAGAGCGTCAGCCTGCGGACTGAAAGGTCCCAGGTTCGATTCCGGTCAAGGGCATGTGCCTTGGTTGCGGGCACATCCCCAGTAGGAGATGTGCAGGAGGCAGCTGATCGATGTTTCTCTCTCATCGATGTTTCTAACTCTCTATCCCTCTCCCTTCCTCTCTGTAAAAAATCAATAAAATATATTTTTTTAAAAAAAGAAAAATCAATAATAAAAAAAAATGCATACTCTGTCTTCTACTTTTAAGTTTTATACCAGCCTTCCACCCTCCCAAACGTATCTGTATATCATTCACCTAAGACAGTGGTCGGTAAACTGCGGCCCCTTGAGTGTGGCTCTTCCACAAAATACCACGTGCGGGCACACACATACAGTGCGATTTAAACTTCGTGTCCACACTCAAGGGGCCAAAGAGCCACATGTGGCTCGCGAGCTGCAGTTTGCCGACCACTGACCTAAGAGATCACAAGAGTCAATATTAAAAAAAATACTAGTAAAGACAATCCAGTAGTGTAATATTCTGGATGCAAAAAAAAAAATTTACTTAGGAACTTAATCTAATTAAGATCTGATATTTTTTCACCATAAAAGAATAGAAAACTTTTAAAATTGCTTTTTTACCGTATCCCCAATGTAGTCGTGCAGCATTCGGATGACAGAAGCGCCTTTGCTATATGATATAGCATCAAATATCTCATCAACTTCAGAAGGATGGCCCACACTGACCTGGCAGACAATTAATTCAAGGTTATGACAGGAAGCAGACAACCTATAATACTGAATTACATAAAAAGCTTTCTAGGAAAACACT
>NW_006298628.1:3571009-3571633 GCF_000327345.1 Myotis davidii
CTCACCTGAGAATATTTCTTCCACTAATCTTTAGAGAGAGAGAGGAAGGGATGGAGGATGAGGGGGGGAGAGAGAGAGAAAGAGAGAGAGAGAGAGAAACATCGACTGGTTGTCTCCTGTACTTGCCCTGACCAGGGTTTGAATCCACAACCTTTTAGTGTATGGGACGATGCTCCAACCCACTGAGACATACAGGCCAGAGCAACAATTCATATATCTGAACTAAAGAGATGCCTAAAAGAGATTCCAAGAAAGGCCAACGGATGATGTTAGCATTATGCCTAAGAGACATTTCAAAACATTAATAAGTAACATTTTACTACCAAAGGTATAAACAGAGGAAGGAGGGGGGAATAAGTGGGAAAGCCCTTATATAGAAAGGGGAAGAGAGTGGATAAATGTAGGCTTTCCCCCCTATATTATCTCCTATATTGTCATGTAAAATTTAATAAAGATTTCTCTTAAAACATACACACACACACACACACACACACACACACACGTCCTTGCTCAGTGGTTAGAGTATCAGCACATGCACCTAAGGGTTGCCAGTTCAATTCCTAGTCAAGGGCACGTACCTGGGTTACAGGTTTCATCTCTGGCCCTGGTTTGGGAGTATGCACA
>NW_006298628.1:3586965-3598724 GCF_000327345.1 Myotis davidii
TGACCTAAGAGATCACAAGAGTCAATATTAAAAAAATACTAATAAAGAAAATCCAGTAGTGTAATATTCTGGATGCAAAAAAAAAAAATTTACTTAGGAACTTAATCTAATTAAGATCTGATATTTTTTCACCATAAAAGAATAGAAAACTTTTAAAATTGCTTTTTTACCGTATCCCCAATGTAGTCGTGCAGCATTCGGATGACAGAAGCGCCTTTGCTATATGATATAGCATCAAATATCTCATCAACTTCAGAAGGATGGCCCACACTGACCTGGCAGACAATTAATTCAAGGTTATGACAGGAAGCAGACAACCTATAATACTGAATTACATAAAAAGCTTTCTAGGAAAACACTTCTAACTAATATGATACTTTTCTGCCTTTGGCTGCCTCATAATGTATAATGATGATCCTTAAAAAAAATATTTAACATGATCCCCGTCAACTCTTAGGGTCCAGTCTTGGCTCTGCTTTGCTTGGGAGGTAAGTCACTATGAATCTGTTTATTGGTGGTGGTGGTGAGTGGGAGTGGAGAAGAGAGAGATGAAAAACACTTTCTTTATGGTTTACAATTATTTGGGCCTTGGTTAAATATGTCAAAGTAGACTATAAGTCTAGTTCTTTGAAGGCAAAATTTATACATATAAACTAGCTGAAATAACCATAACCTAAGTCAAGAAAATTAAAAAAATATATATAAACAGATAATGACAATAAAAGAATATGTTCAGAATTTTCTTTGAAACAAACAATGGAATGATAATGTTCCCCTATGCATATTATTCAATAGGTATGGTTCTCCCATACTAGTCAATAAAAATGTATTTAATGAATGCTTAAGGGTACATAGTACTTGACTCTACAAAGATCAATTTTTATAGTGTCTATCTTAAGAAGAAACATAATTAGACCAGTCTTGCTAGGTTTTCAAGACTGGAAATATAAAGTATAAAAACAAGTGAATCACCCATGCAATTTTCAGAGTTTTAAATATCTCTGTAACAAATTACTTCATTAAAAATGAGAGTAATGGTTGAAATTATGGCTCACTTCAATAGGATGGCTGTTATCTAAGGCATCAAGCTCCTGGGCACGGGTATAATCAGCAGAAACAAACTGAGTCCAGATATCATACTCTGGGAAGCAGTGGTCTACACACAGATATTCAATCCAGGATGCAAAGCCTTCATTTAACCAAAGATGTGTCCACCATTCCTAAAAACAAAAGAGAAATATGTAAAGAAAACAAAATACTTGTCATTCCATTCATTTGAAAAACTCTCATGTCCCCTCCACTATACTCTAAAATTGCCAACTTAATGAAAATTCAAAAAAATTAGTAAATAACTCACATCTCTTGTTTTTGTTTTTAATCCCCATCTGAGGATATGTTTCTACCAATTTGAGAGAGTCAGAGAGAGGAGAGAGAGAGAGAGAGAGAGAGAGAGAGAGAGAGAGAGAGAGAGAGAGAGAGAAACATCGACTGGTTGTCTCCTGTACTTGCCCTGACCAGGGTTTGAATCCACAACCTTTTAGTGTATGGGACGATGCTCCAACCCACTGAGACATACAGGCCAGAGCAACAATTCATATATCTGAACTAAAGAGATGCCTAAAAGAGATTCCAAGAAAGGCCAACGGATGATGTTAGCATTATGCCTAAGAGACATTTCAAAACATTAATAAGTAACATTTTACTACCAAAGGTATAAACAGAGGAAGGAGGGGGGAATAAGTGGGAAAGCCCTTATATAGAAAGGGGAAGAGAGTGGATAAATGTAGGCTTTCCCCCCTATATTATCTCCTATATTGTCATGTAAAATTTAATAAAGAGTTCTCACATACACACACACACACACACACACACACACACACGTCCTTGCTCAGTGGTTAGAGTATCAGCACATGCACCTAAGGGTTGCCAGTTCAATTCCTAGTCAAGGGCACGTACCTGGGTTACAGGTTTCATCTCTGGCCCTGGTTTGGGAGTATGCAGGAGGCAACCAATCGATGTCTTCCTCTTCCTTCCTCCCTCCCTCCCTCCCTTCTTTCTTTTCCAGTGATTTTTTTTAAATCCTCACCCGAGGATATTCTTTCTTTCCACTCTCTTTAAAAATTAATGAAAAAAAATCCTAGGATGAGGATTAACAAAACAACAACAAAACCAAAACAAAACAAAAAACCCTCAAAAAGAACCAGAAAGCTACTAGGACCAAACAAGAAAAACTGGAAACTTTCCATAATGGCTGAGGAAAATCATTGTTTATGGGTGAGTTAAACTTTCTGGGTGAATAGAAAGCAGTACTGCTCATATAAGAACTGGGTGAGAGTAAGAGAATGGCAGCAAGTAGTTCCGTAATTAACAGTATGTAAACATTTATGGAACAGAAAATTCTCAACTGTTAAGAATTAACAGGAGAATGGACAAAGAATATAATGGGTCAAAAAAATCAACTTTTTTTTTTAAAAAGCACATTTTAGATATTTTAATCTAATTTTCATTAAAGTTGATTAAACCTCTTATGAAAAAAATATATGAATCCATGCTAAATGCTAAAGGACTAATGCAATGGTAAAAAACAAAAAGGCATTTTAAAATTCTGAAAAGACCAAGATTTTCCAACATTAAGTGATAAGTGGCTATTTGTTTTGTACAGTTATTTAACTACTAGCCTCCATTAAGATAGCTGCTACATAGCTAGTTATTCTCCAACCTATCTTCAAGCCCTTGAATTTCAGTTATTGAAACAACGGGTATCTAATAACTAGAATAGTTACTCAAACCAGGTAAAAAAGCTGCCTAAAATCAATATATTAATGCACACATTTCCCCAACTAAAAGTTATTACTGGTAGTTTCAAAATAAAATCAGAAAAAATAAAGTCTGCTGAAAGTCTGAGCAAAAAAATAAAAAATTGTTTAGTAACAACAAACTTGTTGCATTAAGCAGAAAAGAACATTTCTGTACATATCTGAACAGAGGTACGAGCATACTTAAATCCACATAAAATTATATTTCAAAAAACCTTTTTTCACCCGTAAGTAAAATTTTAATCATCCAAAGTATAAGGAAAGGGTTTACTTTCAAGGGCTGACTTCCTTTAGAAACTCTCTCAGACATGTCACAGTTGCTACATATCTTACTTTCTTACTTATTTCTGTGACATATGGTCTCAACTAACATCCAAGTCAGGTTTTGCTCTTTGGCAGCCTAAAAAGCCATCAGGGATTTGGCTGACGCCAGAATCTCCAGTTCTTCCTTTGCAGAGGTACTTCCAGTTCACTTAATAAACCCTGTGCTCCCAAGCTTTAACATAATTGGCTGTTCTAGATGGTATTTACCAGTATTTACACTAATTCTGCAATTTCTTTGCTTGAATTTCTATCAAATTTCAACATAACATTTTAGACAATGAAAAAAACTGATCCCTAAAAACATTTCAATATAATCAAACTAGAGGCCCAGTGCACGAAATTCATGTGTGTGTAGGGAGGGTCCCTCAGCCAGGTCTGTGCCCTCGGGGGATGTCTGACTGCCGGTTGAGCCGGGCCTAAACCGGCAGTTGGACATCCCACTTGCAATCCAGGATGCTGCATGTACCAGTGACCATACTTTTCATACAGGTGAAAGCCATCTTGCTGTTTATGGGCAGCTACATTATTTTTGCCCTGATTATAAAAAGTAGTTCATAGCATGATCCTTCTGAGGCAGTAATACCATTTCCCCCATCTTATGGGTGGAAAAACTGAAGCAGAGAGAAGTTAAGTAATTGGCTTTGTCACACAGTTATAAGTGTCAGAATCAGGGCTGATCACAAAAGGTGCAAGCCAGATACCATGCATGGCATTGCTGCATCATCCTGTTTTTTTCAGTGTTAGAGCAGCCTTGCCAGGTTTTAATGTTTATCTCTAAGAGACTGTTCCCAATATATAGGGTACGGTCCCGAAGCCTGGCCGGCAATCAGGGCCATCGGTGGAGCGACCTGCAGGTGGGGCAATCAGGGATGACTGGGGCAATCAGGGGACCCACTGGTACCTTCCTTGGTGGGCGGCCTGGCATTGCCCGCTGGCTGGCCCTGTCCCCTGATCACTGCTACCGGTCACCTCCCTCTCAGGGGGCAGACACTCATTTTATTTTTGTGGCACAATGTTACAGGCATCCCTCAAATATTATGTAGCCAAAATAATGTGCAGCAGGATGAAGATAAATATATTTGAGCACTTAAAAATATTAAATACCATAGTAACAAGATTTCCAAACCATTGATGGGCGAGTTCATGTCCCACAACCAGAGCAACCCACTGGCGTGATGAAGAACAGGAGTTTTTTGAATCAATAAGCAATGCAGTCTCCCTGTGTTAAAAAAAAAAGAATAAAATAATTAAACAATAAAAGTACTACAATAAAAACATGCACAAGTAGGGAAGGGGGATTCAAATAGGAAATAAGATGGTCAAATTAGGCTTTAGAAATGTCAAGAAAACATTTTCTTATAAAGGATAAAAAATTTCCAGGAAGATTAAAGACTACATCAGTAGAAGTCATAAAACAGAAGACAAAGCTTTGACACAAGTTTAATGATCAGGTTATTGATAGGACAGTTGCCTGAAATTTTGGGAAAACTTTGTCTTAGTGATTTAGGGATTACTATGCTAGAGAGAAGACAATTCTTCCATTAAAAGAATGGGAGTGCCAAGTGGGGGGAAGATGCATTTCACAATCCTAAAAAGAACTAAGAAGGTTGTCTAAAACTTAGCTAATCAAAGAAGGCAATTGCAAGTAGAAGGCAAAAACTTGTTTATAGACCCTGCTTCAAAAATTATATAACCCACATGTTTATAATGTAGTGACAGACATGTAAAAATTTGGCTAGAAAATATTAAATCAGTGAAGGTTCGGCAAGCTGGATAAATAACTATGAAACTACTGAGAGGAACAGAAGGCACCAAACTGAGAAACTGAGCCCAAAATATATCTAAAAATGTTACTAATGCCAGATGCTTACTAAAAATCATACAATCTCAGATAGTAGCACCAGAGGGTGTTCATCCACATTTTTGAAATGTGCACAGAAGTGAGGGGAGGGAGGAAAATTTATGGTAGATCATAAAGCAGAAGATACTCAACTGTGATTATGAGTGAAGCTTTTATGAAATCAGTGATTGAAAAGATAAGGCAGGGTAATGCATCATTAACGTACCTATAAGTAACAAGGCCCCAGTTCTCCATGGCACCTTCATAAAATAAATATAAACATTTATTGATATATACACATACTTCTTCCCCAAAAATCACAAAATCAAAAAAAGTTATTACAATTCAGCAATAAAATGAAATTTACTTTACCAGCTGCAAAGTCTGCAATAGCAATGAGATCAATTTTAGGTAGAGGGTAAGGAACATTGAAGTAGTCCTTATAAAAAGGCAGGGTTTTAGCAGCAACCTATAAAAGTATAAACAAAAAAACCATCTAATAAATATTTTATTGGAATTCATATAGAAATGCACAAAGGAATCCTGTTGCAAGCCAAATCATCTCAAGTTACTAGAAATCAATCCCAGGGGCCCTATGTTCAAAGACTGTGTGAGCCCCAAGCTTTGTATCTGCTGGCCAAACTTTAGTTATATCTAACTTGGTATGAAAAATGTAATTACGTATTTTCCCACTCACTCTCTGGGTAAATAAATTCTACTCCAATATTCTCTTAATCATTATCTCATAAAATGTTAGTGCAACAGCAAGGTTGGTACTTCAAAAATTCTATTACAAATAAAACCAAAGTAGCACAACAAATTTCAGTTTAAGTTATAAATAAATGTACTAATAATTGATCAGAAATGTAAATTCCCCAACCTGGAGTTATGGACTGTTGGAACAATCCTCTTCAAGTACATTTACCTCTAACGCAAATTTTCCTTGCTCTGCTTTGCCAACAGGGGTGTAAACACGGACACACACACCATCTTTTGACCTTGTTTCTACAAAGTCATATTCACCCACAACAAATGCCACCAGATACGTTGACATGACAGGTGTGCGGGCAAACTTCACTTCCACTACATTTTCATCATCAGGGTACGGTTTCCGATCAATTACATTCTAAAAAAAGAAAAGAAAAGAAAAAATTTAAACAGATTTACATTAAATATAGAGAAAACATTAGTCAAAAACTGTAGGCTTTGTTGCCTCTTCTTCCCCATTTCCAGAACTTATCTATGCCAATTCACCCAGTGCTTTTATGCTGTCAAAACCTTTCCTATTAAGAAGGAAAGTGATTTGATCATGCAGTTACATTAAAAAGTTCCAGACTAATGCGTTAAAAGAATGAGTAAAAAGAAACAACTTTTTTTGAATGTCTATTATATGCCAGGCACTGGGATGTTTTAAGACAGAGCTCAATACATTTTAAGTGAAATAAGGCTAGGAGACAATAATTATTAATGCAATTGTGAAGTCTACATTTCAAAGGGAACAGATTTTTAGATTTAGAGCATTCTCTGTACTAAGACTAGCTCTAAGCAAATTTCTGAAGAAATCACTATACCTTTGGAGTTCCTAATTTCCCTTTGGTGTTCTCCCCCTTTTTCCTATTCAGGCTCTCAGTTTCCCCAAGATCTCTCTGTTCTTTCTTCCAAGGAAGACTTATTCAAAAACAGACTTGATAAATTCATACTAAATTGTAAATGAATATTTTAGTTTAATATATTAGCCTCCTCCCATGAGGTGGAAAACTCTCCAAATAAGGCAACTAGAAAAAAGAGGGCTTACTGGAAGTATAAAACTAACATTTGTGTAACTATTATCTATGAAGCAGTGTGTTGGGTGGTTTCATGCTACCCTATCTAATTAGTAAACCAAATGTGTTAAAATTCAAAATTTAAATATACTTACAAACACATACATACCATGTTTGATAAAGCTACTCTGTCTTTAGGAACAACCAATGAGATATCAAAAGTGGCTTTGATGGCAGGCTCATCCCAGCAAGGAAAAGCTCTCCGAGCATCAGTAGCCTCAAAAAAGAAAAGAAAAGAATATAAAATGTAAGTATCACTGATTACCCTAGCAGTCTATTTCACAAAGTAACTGCCATCTCTCCCTCTCTATTTCTATCATTCATTCACTTGTTCAAATATTTACTTTCTACTCAGTGCCAGGCAACAAGCTAAGCACTGACTACAAAGAAACACAAGGCTTACTATCATTGCCACATAGTAAGGAACTAGATCTTCTACAGATCATAACAATTTATAGCGATTTTCAACCAGTGTGTCCCAAGAATTTTTAAAACATGCAGTACCTGGCTATTTAATCAAGGGCACTGACCTCTTTTTCCTTAGATTATCAAATAAAGAAAAGGTAACAGCCAACACAACAATAGCTGTCCTGTGTGAATAAATAAAAATTATACCCATTTTTTGCCATATTGGCAAAAAACGTATTTTTTCGTGTGCCATAGAATTTTAGTAGTTTATGTGTGCCATGAGATGAAAAAAGTTGAAAATCACTCTTCTAGAGTAATAGCGCTTGTTGTTTGTACCCTGACCAGGAATTGAACCCACAACCTTTTGGTGTATGGGACGATGCTCCAACCAAGCCCCACTGGCCAGGGCTATAATTATATTTTTTTAATAAAAATATTTCAAAACTGTAATGCAAATGGCTCAATGTTAACACAACAAGAGCATAGGGAGAGTCAATAGTATACTGTAAGGATTCAGAACTGGGAAAATGTGATAGGTTGCCTCTCTGGTTTTTATTTCAAAAGTAAAAATATTTTCAGAATCTTTGATGTACTTTGTTCTTTATCTGGAATGTTAGCAATGGGAATAAAGACAGACGTTCTATCAATTCTAAGCAGGTAATTTGTTCAATGGCATTTCCATATACTAAACATAAAACTGTCACCACTTGACCTACTTAAATAGACCTCATTCTTTCTTTAAACGTAAAAACAGAGCACAGTTGTTAAAGCCAAATAAAATTTAGTGGTTCAGTAGAATATCAGCTGCAAAAGGAAGGATTTAAATAAAAGAACAAAACAGAAAAAAACCCCAATGATGACAATATTCTGTGTCATGAAAAGAAGTAACAAAATATGCAGAAGTAGAGAAACCCTGAAAAAGGTTTTCTAAAGAGGAAAAATATTAGATGGCTGATTGCACTCTCAAAATATTAAATTATAAAAATTCTATCAAAGAATAAATAAGACATTTGCAAAGTAAGTAGAGTGTAAGAAAAGAAATGGTAGTATAAAAAACTTAAATTAGGAGAAGCAGTACAGAAATAAATTTATACTAGAGGAAATTAAATGAATGATACAAATAACAAAATTTAAAGGTTTCTGAAATATTCAAAGGATGAAGTGATGAAAGCAATCAAAGGCACATCTGAGTGATAGACACTAGAGTTACACCTATTGTTAGCTGATGTTCCTGAAGAAGAGCTCAGAATGTGTATATGCAAACACACACACACACACACACACACACACACGCGCGCGCGCGTGCGTGCGCAAATACATGCAGGTAATTTTTCAATACTTGAATTGCTTTTATACTATGTACCTTTCTTTTTTTTAATTAGTATGACAATAAATTTTTATTTCACAATCCATAACAATGGGCCTCATAATGAATATTCAATGTACCAGTACCATGATCTACTTAAGTAGGCCCAAATGGAGTCAACATAATAAATACATAAAGTCTGAAATGTTCTGGTTTTTAATCATTTAAAATCTATGAAGAAATTCAGTAATATCTCTAACTCAGATTCTGAAATTAGTTCATACTAAATTAGAAAGTGAAGTTTTAAATTCATTTCTGCACCTTAAGCTATGAACTTTGGCCAAGTTATAGAATGCAAATAAACAAATTTCCTCATCTGTAAAATGGAAGGACACTATTACATCTGCTCTGGTTATCCAACAAGGCTGATATAAAGAAGAAATCAAATAATCTATGTAAAAATATTCTCTGCCCATTTAAGAATACAGGTCATACAGAAGACATGATTACAGCTTTCTGGAAAACCAACTTCCTTCTTTAATAGGCAATTAAGACATATTGGTCATTTGTCAGCTTCACTGTACAACAAACCAGTGGTAGCAGTATTATCTTTGTCTTCTTCACCTTCCATATCTTCATACTCCTGATCTCCCACATTTAAGGTAAAGACAGTTTTCTTCTTCATTTCTCCTTGAAAAGGGGTTTCCTCAGGCCGAGGTCGAAGCGCTGGCTCCGCTGGTGGCGGCCCCACGGCAGGTCCCTAGGTCCCCGTCACGCCACTGCCAAGTTCCCCAACATGGACTCCTTAGTCCGCTTGGAGATGTTCGGGGGACCCTATGTACCTTTCTTAATTAAAATTATCCTTAGTATCTGATGCCTGTGGTTTTTCTTACTAAATTAATAGTAATGCTGTTTCCCTCCCTCTTATAATGAAAATAATTGGCTGAATATAAAATAAAAATCTAAAATCATAAATATAAGTATGGCCAAAGGCACCTAGCAACAAATAATCACACAAATAATAGAATAAACCTTTATCGGAATATCTCATTTAATATCGCAATACTTCAGAAAAGAATACCATACCTCAAACTGTGTGACAGCAGCATAGCGTACCTCTCCAGAAGGGGTAGTATATTTACTTCTATAGAAACCTTTCATTTTGTCATTCAGTTCTCCAACAAAATCTATCTTTAAGGTTCCTGTACCTGTGATTGAAGATAAATGAAAACCACTTTTAGGGAAATGTTAAGTACAAGTTATCAAAAATATGTCCTTAAGACACTAATTCGACAGGCTATTTACAATGTTTAAATCAATCCTTCCTTTCTCAAATACTCCTCCTGGCGATGGAGAGAATATAGTTTTTACTAAAGTACACAGCAGACTAATCCTAAAGTAAACTTAAAGTCATGTTTAGGGTGGGTAACTGCTTAGAAAGTTCTTCAACTTTATTATTAGTCTCAAATGACCACTACATGAAGATAAAAACAGAAAAGGAAATAAACATTTATTATTAAACTAGAGGCCAGGTGCATGAAATTTGTGCACATGGGGGAGGGGGGGGCCCTCAGCCTGGGCTACGCCCTCCTGCAGTCCAGGAGCCCTCAGGGGATGTCCAACTGACAGCTTAGTGCTGCTGTGGAGGCAGGAGAAGCTCCCGCCACCACTGCTGCACTCACCAGCTGTGAGTCTGGCTTCTGGTGCAGTGACCACCAGAAGGCAGCTCCTGCACTGAGCATCTGCCCCCTGGTGGTCAGTGCGTGTCACAGTGACCAGCCGTTCGGTCGATTTGCATATTAGCCTTTTATTATATAGGATGTATAACATGCTATTGTGTTTTTAAAGTATTTATAAACTTGAAGGTAGGTATTGTCTCTATTTGCTCAGATGAGGAAACAGGCTGCAAAGTTAAATAACTTGTCCAAGATCACACAATTAGTTAAGTAGCAAAAATGAGATAAAAACTTAAGCCCTGACCGGTTTGGCTCAGTGGATAGAGCACTGACCTGTGGACTGAAGGGTCCCAGGTTTGATTCCGGTCAAGGGCATGTACCTGGATTGTGTGCACATCCCCAATAGGGGGTGTGCAGGTTCTCTCTCATCAATGTTTCTAGCTCTCTATCCCTCTCCCTTCCTCTCTGTAAAAAATCGATAAAATATATTTTAAACAAAACTTAAACCTGTTTAATCTAAAATTCATGCTTCCTGCCCAATTTACTATGTAAATTGGTTCTTTTAGATTAATTCATGTCAATACCTCTATCATTAAGACAAGACACTATCTGCTCAATCTAAATGGAACAGTGATTCCATACTTTTGAAAGGAGCCACAGGGAATACCAATGATTTGATCATCCAAAGCGCATAAAACATCTTAGAGCCACCTCAATCATTTGAAATCTGATATTAAAGAAATACATTTAATCAATAATTATTAAATACAAAGAAAAATGAATATTCAACCTGAATATATATTCTACTAGAGGCCCAGTGCACGAATTCATGCATGGGTGGGGTCCCTCGGCCTGGCCGGCAATCAGGGGCTGATCAGGGCCGTCTCGCCCAGTCTTGATTGGGGCCAATTATGGCCGGCCAGCCAGCTGGCTGGCCAGCTGTAGGGGAGGGACCACAGGACGTTGGTCGGCCATGGGAGGTTGGCTGTGGGAGCACACTGACCACCAGGGGGTAGCTCCTGCATTGAGCATCTGCCCCCTGGTGATCAGTGTGCATCATAGCTACCATCTGGTCATCCTGTCATAACGGTCAGTTAGGCTTTTATATATATATAGACTAGAGGCCCGGTGCACAAAACGTTGTTCACTCGGGGGGAAGGGGAGGTCCCTCAGCCTGGCCTGTGCCCTCTTGCAGTCTGGGACCCCTTGGGAGATAACGCCCTGCTGGCTTAGGCCTGCTCCCGGGTGGCAGAGGGCAGGCCTAATCCCTAGGTGCAGCCCCTGGTCGGGCTCAAAGCAGGGCCGATTGGGGAGTTGGGGAGCCACCCCCTATCATGTACAGAGCATGGCGGATTGGGAAGTTGTGATGCCACCCTCAGTCACAATCAGCGTAGGGCCGATTAGGGGGTTGGGGCACCGCACCCTGTCACACTCAAGGCAGGGTCGATGGGGAGGTTGCGGAGCCACCCCCTGTCATGCACAGAGCAGGGCCAATAAGAGGGTTGGGGCACTGGCCCTTGTCACGCACAGAGCAGGACCCATCAGGGGGGGTTGGGGCTCCGTATC
>NW_006298628.1:3600826-3608122 GCF_000327345.1 Myotis davidii
TCACCTCCAGCTCTGAGATCCTGGCTCCCTGAAAGCAGTTTTCTGGGGTTTTGTTTAGCTTCTATATTTGTTACATTGTTTCAAACTGCAAGCTCAGAGGCCGGCAAGGCAGGTGGGGAATGTTGGAGTCCTCCGTCACTGAAGCAAGCAAGCCTCATGTTGATTCAAGCTGCCTGGCTGCCGGCCGTCATCTTGGTTGGCAGTTAATTTCCATATCGCCCTGATTAGCCAATGGGAAGGGTAACGGACATACGGCTAATTACCATGTTTCTCTTTTATTAGATAGGATTGTTGTACAAATACAAAACCAACTCAGACAAAATGGGATATTTTGGTGAGTACATACACGTTTTTCATAAAAGAAATTATCTAGTAGTCATCTAAACTCAGATGCACGACAAAATAATCCCATCCCACATTTCACAAATCAAGTCACATACACGAAAAAACAGAAAAATGTTGACTTAAAAAATGATCCTTTTAAAGTGCCTATATATATATAAATATAAACAATTACTTTTCTTTTTTAAATGTATTTTATTGATTTTTTACAGAGAGGAAGGGAGAGGGATAGAGAGTTAGAAACATTGATGAGAGAGAAACATCGATCAGCTGTCTCCTGCACACCCCCTACTGGGGATGTGCCCACAACCCAGGTACATGCCCTTGACCGGAATCGAACCTGGGGCCCTTCAGTTCACAGGCTGATGCTCTATCCACTGAGCCAAACCGGTTAGGCAAGACTTATATTTTTGATATTTATTTTATATATTTAAATGCCATTTAACAAAGAAAAATCAACCAAAAAAATGAGTTCGCATGTCACCTCTGAAACACGTGTCACAGGTTCGCCATCACTGATCTAGAGTGTGGAAGTATAATGAATCAAGATATAGTAGAACTATAAATTAATTAGCCAATCAAACTTTTATATCATAAAGTTTTAAACTGTCATTTTAGAATGCCATGAAACAATGACACTGACAATGTTCAAAATACTCTTGTATTTCTCCCTCTATCTTTCAAACATATCATCTTGGATGTTCAAAAACTCAAATCTTCATCTTCCAAAATTGAATTTTCTTTTCAGAAAGATCCAAAAGTTACAAAGAGTCCAAGTCTACGGAATAAGTGAATGATGAGCTGTTAACCATTTCTAAACAAACACTAAGTGTATTTATTAACTACTTAAACTGATGATTTTCTTACGTGCCACAAACTGGTTCTGAAAGTAATTTCAAGTGACAATTTCAGACCTTTGCACCAAATTCATCACTAAAGCAAGTTCCACATTCTTAAAGTAATCATGCTGGGAAAACAACTCAATTGAAGTTCAATTGAATAGACATTTGTGATTTTTAAAAATATATATATTTTTATTTATTCCAGAGAGGAAGGGAGAGGGAGAGATAGAAACATTAATGATGAGAGAGAATCATTGATTGGCTGCCTCCTGCATGCCCCCTACCGGGGATCAAGCCCCGCAACCTGGGCATGTATGTGCCTTTGACCAGAATCGAACTCAGGACCTTCAGTCTGCAGCCGACGCTCTATCCACTGAGCCAAACTGGCTAAGGCTGCGATTATTTTTTACAAATGAGACATTCTGGCCTGGCCGGTGTGGCTCAGTGGTTGAGTGTCAACCTATGCACCAGGACGTCATGGTTCAATTCCCAGTCAGGGCACATGCTCAGGGTTGTGGGCTCAATCCCAGTGTGTGGTGTGCAGGAGGAAGCCAATCAATGATTCTCTCTCATCATTAATGTTTCTATCTCTAGCTCTCCTTTCCTCTCTGAAATCAATAAAAATATATATTTTTTAAATCAGACATTCTGTCTTAAGGGAACAATGAATAGTTTTTTTCTTTTAAAGAGAATGATAGATTACTAGGATAGTAAATGTGAATATAGTAAAAGAATCTAAAAGAGTTCTAAATTACTGATAAATAAAAAAATTAACTATAAAATTTCTCTCTTTAGGAATTCACTTTTTTTTAAAGCAGATATATCAACATTAATAAAGTTTACAAGGAATATTTAATAGATTATCAAAACCCATTCCTTCTATGTTACAATTTCATTAATAGAACTGGTAAGTCTGTTTTCACTAAGTTAACTGTTACGGTGTCTTTTATGTAACTCAAATTCCATGGTAAATCTACTTTCAACTTTTCCTATTTGGAATAAAACTCAAAACTAAGTAAGAAAGGCTGCTTACACTTTTACTTGGTTTTAAATCTCCAAGACCATCAAACTATAACAAGAGACTGACAGTGACCACTGCCAAAAGTGGCATACTAAACAAAATACAAAGTATTAGGAAGGGTTATTACCTGAAATTCAAACAAAACACAAGTTAAAAATGTTTTTTAATCATTAATAAATTTAATTAGTGTCACATTGTACAATATTAATAACAAAGTATTTATTATTAATGTAGTAGAATTTTAGGCCAAGAAAGAGCAAGAGAAGAAAGAACTTTTTAAAAATTAATTTTACTTATCAAATTTACACCATATTGAAGAACTGATTGCCAGGTTGTATAATTTTATACCTATTTGCACATATTATTTACAATGCTTCCTCAAATTACATATAATATTTTGATACCTAATATTTATCTGCTTAGGATGATAACCCTTTTAAAACATACAATGAACTCATTTATAAGTTAAACAACTGAAAAATTGAGACTTCCACAAAAACTTTAATTGTTTAATATTTAGGAGAGTATAATAATTGTTATAAAAACTGAAGATCTTGAAATACTTTAATACAAATTTAATGAGCCTAATTAAATAAAATAAAATCAAAGACAGATTATAGAAAAAGAGTAAAGATCTTTGCCTCTGCGTGATCATTTCTTATGATCCTTCAAAATGTTAATATCTTCTAGTGTTTCTCCAAATAAATGCCATTCTACAGGATCTTTATGCACTGATTCTGAGGTTGTTAGGTCTTACAAAGATTATGGTAACTGCCCTAACCAGTTTGGCTCAGTGGATACACTATTCTAAAATGGTGCCAATTTCAGAAAAGATATTTTACTTAGAGAGAGAGGATGGGGGGCGGGGGGGAGAGAGAGAGAGAGAGAGAGCCATCAATGGGAGACAGAACATCAATGGGCAGCCTCCTGCATGCCCCCTACCAGGGATCAAGTCCACAATCCAGGCATGTGCCTGACCGAAAATCGAACTGGCAACCTTTTGGTGCATGGGAAGATGCTCAACCAACTAAGCCATGCTGGCCAAGGCTATTTTAACCTCTTCAAATGGCTAAGCATGGAATTCTAGGTTGAAAATTAAGATTCTCCTAACTTTGAAGGAATGGCTTCATTAGAGTCCAATTTCCATTCTTTTTTTTTTAATATGTTTTTTATTGATCTGGGGGGTGGTGAGGGGAAGGGAATAAGGGAAAGGGGGGCAGGGAGGAAGAGGGAAGGGGAGGGGGAGAAGGAAAGGGAGAGGGAGAGGGAGAGAGAGAGAGAGAGAGAAACACTAATGAGAAGAGAACCATCGATTGGCTGCCTCCTGCCCCCTGGGATCAAGTCCACAATCTGGGCATGTGCCCTGACCAGGATTCCAATGGCAACCTCAACCAACTGAGCCACACTGGCCAGGGCTAGTTTACATTCGTGATGGTAAATCAACTTGCTATTCTGATCCCTGAACTTTGGGGGAAATTTCAATTTTTAAGTTATATTCTTAAGTATCTGTTAATACATGATCATAGCAAAACATTTATATTTATAATAATTTCATTAAAAAATCCTAGTTAGCTCTAGCCAGTTTGGCTCAGTGGATAGAGCGTCGGCCTGCGGACGGAAGGGTCCCGGGTTCGATTCCGGTCAAGGGCACATGCCCGGGTTGTGGGCTCGATCCCCAGTAGGGGGCTTCCTGGAGGCAGCCAATCAATGAGTCTCTCTCATCATTGATGTTTCTCTCTCTCCCTCTCCCTTCCTCTCTGAAATCAATAAAAATATTTAAAAAAAAAAAATCCTAGTTAGAAAAAGGCAAAATGAAAGGTCATTAAGAACCCTGAATAAAAGATAACTTGTCCAATTAAATTTTTTTCTAAAAATACTTTTCTATTAAGGCAATGTATTCTCAGTTTAAAAATTATGAAAGCCAGAGAAAGGTATTAATCAGAATAAAAATCATCAATTATGTCAACAACCAGACATATAATTTTATTTGTACCATTTCAGAGATATGATTCATCACCCTGTATATGTAATTTTGCATTCTGCTTTTTAATTTCACATTATAATAAGCACTTTACAGTGTTAAGAATTCACAAACCTCACTTTTAATTGCTATATATATTCCACCAGACAGACAGGTCCTAATATGTCATAGCTTGATTATTTCCTTAATGTTGGACAAACACATTAATTCCAATTTTTTACTGCCTTAAGTAATGTCTCCATAGATATCCTCGGCATAAAGCCTTTGCCATATTCTTTAGGATATATTTCTATTACCAGAATTGCTAGGTCAGAAGATATAAACATGTTTAGTCTTTTGAAACATACTTCCAGACTGCTTCTAAATAAATTACATGGATTTACACTTCCACCAATAATATCAAGTCAGTCACATTATCAAGAATTTCTTTTTTTTTTGCTGAAACCGGTTTGGCTCAGTGGATAGAGCGTCGGCCTGCGGACTGAAAGGTCCCGGGTTCGATTCCAGTCAAGGGCATGTACCTGGGTTGCGGGCACATCCCCAGTAGGAGATGTGCGGGAGGCAGCTGATCGATGTTTCTCTCTCATCGATGTTTCTAACTCTCTATCTCTCTCCCTTCCTCTCTGTAAAAAAACCAACAAAATATATTTTAAAAAAAATAAAAAAGAAGCCACTAATGCAATTAAAAAAAGAAAAAAAAAGAATATTTTTTACGCCCTGGCCGGTTTGGCTCAGTGGATAGAGCATCAGCCTGCGGACTCAAGGGTCCCAGGTTCGATCCCAGTCAGGGGCATGTACCTTGGTTGCGGGCCCATCCCCAGTGGGGGGTATGTAGGAGGTAGCTGATTGATGTTTCTAACTCTCTAGCTCTCTCCCTTCCTCTCTGTAAAAAATCAATAAAATATATTTTTTTAAAAAAGAAAAGAATATTTTTTACATTTCAGCTTACAGAACAGACAAAAACTGATATATCAGTAACTGTTGTTTTGACATTTTTCATGACTAGGAAGCTGAATACTAGTATCTCTTCACATTTTTTCTGTTTTTTTTTTTAATATATGTATATATTTTTATTGAGTTCAGAGAGGAGGAGAGAGGGAGAGATAGAAACATCAATGATGAGAGAGAATCACTGACTGGGGAGCAGGGAGCAAGCCTGCAACCCAGGTAGGTGCCCTTGACTGGGAATGGAACCCGTGACCCTTTGGTTCTCGGGCCAACACTCTAACCACTTAACCTCACTGGCCAGAGCTAATCAAAGTCCTAGTGCTTTACCAACAGATTTGTATATAATTTTTCCCACTATTTTAAGTTTGGAAAGTCTTCTATTTTCTTTTTGGTTTTATATCTAATAATATTAACAAATCTTTCCTTCCATGCCCTCACTAACATTATATCTATCTAGTCTCCAGTTGTACATCAAAATTATCTATGGCATATTCATCTCAGAGATTTGGATTCAATTAGTTAAAGATGGAGCTAAGTAAATGTATTTTTAAAAAGCTGAAACTGAAAAGGTGAAAAACAATGCTTTATGTTCTAGGGTAAAATGAGCATTAATTTTGGGGTTTTTTTTCTCTCTCTCTTATTTTCCCCCTGGTGGTCCAAAAGTTGCAATATACCTGACTTTAATCTGCTTAAGACATGAGTTGGGGAAATGGCATACAATAAATTTCTCTGGAAGAAGCACGATGTCACTATTCTTCATCGGACTTTACAAAAGCCACATCTCTTACCTGGTTGGAGAGTACTAGGAAAAGACAAGGTGACTTTTTCATCTTCATTCTGATAGTTAAATCCTGTAGCATGTATTTCTGGAATGGAAAAAAAAGTTACAATAAATCTGACTGAACTAATAAGGTTAAATGCAGACTGCAGCAATTAACATTTTCAAGAGCAAAATCTCTACTAAAACGAAATACTGCACGTGGTATTTTGTGGAAGAGCCACACACAAGGGGCCAAAGAGCCAAATTTGACTCGCGATCCGCAGTTCGCCGACCACTGGTAGCCAATGTGGCTCACTAGACTGAACGCTGTCCCATGCACCAAGAGGTCACTGGTTCAATTTCAGTCACGTTACTTGCCTGGAATGCAAGCTCAATCCCCAGTAGAGGGCGTGCAGGAGGCAGCCAATCAATGATTATATTATCTCTCAACATTGATGTTTCTATCTCTCCCTCTCCCTTCCTCTCTGAAATCAATAAAAATATACAACGCACGCCATGTAGGCAGAGACACAACGACCGGTCAGACAGCGACCTTTGGTGGGAAGCCGGTGGCAGAGAAGGGCGAGGAGGCAGCACGAGCGTGTTCATTCTCACTCTCCCACAAGCTCTCACGGTGACCCAGGCCTAGGCCCTAATTCACAAAATGCGAGCTCAGCGATGCTACTGATTTACTGAATCTAAAGCGCCCCCGCCCCCCGTGAACTGAAAGTGGGGGGGTATATTCGCATCCATGTCCACACAGGGAGACACGTGTGTGTGTAACATGCGTGCCTCTGAAGGCGCGTTTCAGCCCGTCTGCCACAGAAACACTGAAACGTCTACTGTCTCCTCTCGGGCACCTCGATCTGAGGCAAGACCTTCAGTTTCATTAAAGAGACATGCCCGGCCCTGGTGGTGGCTCAGCTCACAGCATCGTCGGTGCACCAGAAGGTGCAGGTTCGGTTCCGGTCGGGCACACACCTGGGTTGCGGTTGGATCCCCGGTGCATGCGGGAGGCAACGGGTCAATGTTTTTCTATCATAGATATTTCTATCTCTCCCTCTCCCTTCCTCTCTCTTTCTTAAAAAAAAAAAAAATCAATAAAAAACCCCCCCCCTCCCTTTTTTTTTTTTTTTTGAAGAGAGAGAGGTAGCTGCCCTGGTTGGTGTGGCTAAATGGTTAGAGTGTTGGCCCATGCACCAAAAAGGATCACGGGTTTGATTCCTGGTCAAGGGCATGTACCTGGATTGCAGGTTTGATGTCTCACACTGATGTTTCTCTCTCTCTCCCATCCTACTTCCCTCCCTCTCTTCCTCTCTTTCCAAAAATCAATGGAAAAAATATTCTTGGGTGAGGATTAACAAAACAACAACACAGCCAGATCTTTTTTTTTTTTAGCAAC
>NW_006298628.1:3608213-3617089 GCF_000327345.1 Myotis davidii
TCCCTCTTCCTCTTTGTCCTCTGCCCCTCTCTCCCTTCCACTCTCTCTAAAAATCAATGGCAAAAAGTATCCTTGGGTGAAGATTAACAAAAAAAATTTTTTTAATAAAAAAAATAAGACAGAGAGGTAGCCTTATCACCCACAGGTTTAAGTCTGATACAGGAAACAGTGATTCAGATTTAGTAACATTCCATGAGCCAGGCAAGATGCCCACAATCCATTCTTTTTTTATGAATCACCCAAAGACTGAATTGCCAATGTTTCTAATATCATTATAGTTCAAATATCTTTATAAAGCCAAAATCTTTACAAAACCAAAAAGAAACTATAATTTCAGACTTTAAAAGAACTTTAATAAATTACTCATTTTATAGATGAAGAAAATGAAGTAATATTCATTCTACTGCCATATGCTAGCTCCTAAATTTGAACAGAAACTCAAGAACTGGCACATACACAATCCTGATGAACTCCCTACTGAAACAATGACTTTTGCTGGCAAAAACTAGATCTTAACCTATAGGAAAGCCAAGAATCAACTTAACACTTAAGATCAAGCATGTCAAACTCGTGGCCTACAGATCACATGCGGTCCACAATGAATATTTTTGCGGCCCAGCCAATATAACAGTATGTAAGAAACGTTTTAATAAAAATTTTGTAACTTAATTTTTACAATATCTTGTTATACATAATTATTAATAACGAACTAAACGTTCGCTAATGACTGATTACTATAATCATGTTGCATTCATTTCCCTTACACGCCGGCGCACCATTTCTCTCCACTAATACTAGCAGCGAATATTTTAGCTGCCGATGACCACGTCATTAGTCTTGTACTGACTTGTTTGGTGTGCACAACAGGAAATATTTCACTTTCGGAGAACAAGAAAAATAGGTTTATTTGCATTACACTTATTAATTTGTGCAGTTATTCAGTGTCCAGTAAGTTAATGTTCAAAAATATTAATTTTTAATATGTTCTATTATTTTATGTTAACAATTACTCATTTATTTCAGCCCTTTGTATTAAGCATTTCTCTATCAAAATAGACCTACATTTCTATGAAAATTGAAGCTTTTATTTTTTTTGTGGTCCACATAAATAAACTTAAACCTTATTTGACCCATGTTAGCCTTTGAGTCTGACATGCTTGCTTAAGAATGTAGAAAAAGCCCTAACTGGTTTGGTCAGTGGATAGAGCATCAGCCTGCGGACTGAAGGGTCCCAGGTTCGGTTCTGGTCAAGGGCATGTACCTTGGTTGTGGGCACATCCCCAGTAGGTGGTGTGCAGGAGGCAGCTGATCGATGTTTCTACCTCTCTATACCTCTCCCTTTCTGAATCTCTATCCCTCTCCATTCCTCTCTGTAAAAAATTAATAAGATATATTTTTTTAAAAAGAATGTACAAAAAAGCTTCAAACTGGTAAGAAATGAAAATGGCCGAAACCGGTTTGGCTCAGCGGATAGAGCGTGGGCCTGCGGACTGAAAGGTCCTGGGTTCGATTCCGGTCAAGGGCATGTACCTGGGTTGCGGGCACATCCCCAGTGGGGGATGTGCAGGAGGCGGCTGATTGATGTTTCTCTCATCGATGTTTCTGACTATCTCTCTCCCTTCCTCTCTGTAAAAAATCAATAAAATATATATAAAAAAAGAAATGAAAATGGAAAAACAAAAGAATAGCAGTTTTAAAATTGAAACAATCAAATATTATATTGCTAGGTTCCATTAATGTACACATCAACTATATTATATTACATGTGTACAAAAAAGAGTAAAATTTCCTCCAAAATTTTCTCTTATAAAAGAGAGAGTAGCCATGTATTTGAATTTTTTAAAAGTCTCATATATTATCGGATACTCTTCTAATTACTTTACACTGAAAAATGTACTACTCTGAAAATATACATTAGAGTTTGAAATAATGTTGGTCAACATAGTTTTGGATATTCTGTAAATATCCACCATTCATCCAGTAGCTCTGGGCAAAAATATGGAATCATCCTAACTGCCTTCCTCCATGTGTGTCTGTCTGTCTCTCATCCAATATGCAGATTCAATAGCCTATACCTTTAAGCCCAGACTATTTAATGCCTCCACCACTACAGCCCCAGTCCAATATACCATTATTTCTCTCCTAGACCACTACACAATAGCATCCTAACTGTTTCTATTCTTGCTGCCTTATAGTCTATTCTTCTTCACACATCAGCCAGAGTAATGAGAGATCAAAGCCTCTAATAGAGCCCCAAAATATTCAGCATGAAAGGCTCAGTCTGTTTGAAGTTGACAATTATTTGTTAGCGACAACAAAAAAAAGCACTCACCATAAAAGAAAAAATTTGATAGATCAGATTTAATTAATATTTAAAACTTGTGATTATTAAAATACACTGTTAAGAAAATGAATAGGCAAATCATGTGCATGTATTTTTTTTGTCATCTATACGACAAAGAACTTGTATCCAGAGATACATAAATTCTTCTACAACTCAATGATAAAAAAAACAACAGCAACTAAATTAAAACATAGGCAGAAACCTAAACAATTTCATAATGGAAAATACATGAATTTTGCCAAATTTCATTGGGGGGGTTACTTTTGACACAACTTATAGGTATACCACTCTCACTGGTGCACAAAAGATGTCCTATGTACTGTTTATAATTGCCAAAAAAGTGAGGGATAACCAAGATGTGTAATATTAAGAAATGGCTTAGTAAAATGATATATGTATACAAAGGATTACTAGGCTTTTATGAGACATATCTACATATGCTTCCTTAAAAGATGTACACCAGATTAAGTTAAAAAAGCAAGTTGAAAACATTATATATATTATAATCTCACTTCTGTAATTAAAGAAAAAAATTGTATGTATAAAAGAATTCCTATAAAATTATTAATATGGTTACTTCTAAAAGTGGAGGAGTAGGTGATACAATAAAGAAAAGAAAGAAGGACTTTCACATCTTATATTCTATATTGTTTTATTTTATTACAACATGTATGTATTTCTTTTATAATTTTAAAATATAAGCAAAACAATATATTAAATATAATTTAATGATGATAACCTATAATTGTTTTAAAATTGTTCACAATTTTTAAATATATTTTATTGGTTTTTACAGAGAGGAAAGACAAGGGATAGAGAGTTAGAAACATCGATGAGAGAGAAACATCAATCAGCTGCCTCCTGCACACCTCCTACTGGGGATGTACCCGTAACCAAGGTGCATGCCCTTGACCAGAATCGAACCTGGGACTCTTCAGTCTGCAGGCCGACGCTCTATCCACTGAGCCAAACCAGTCAGGGCAATTGTTCACATTTTAAAAGTTATTTCTGTGCAATGTTTACAAAAGTATTTTAAACTTTAATAGCAATCTTCAGATCATCTTAATATTTGCTAATATAATTTGTATATGGATTAAGGCCAATAATCTTTGAACCTACAAGTAGCTGCAAGAAACATCACTTGCTATAGTTCTCATAATAAATATGTTTCACATTTTAAAATGATGCATAGACTTTCGCTTTGGCTGTGACGACTTAGCTGGTGTCAGAAAAACTATAAAAACTGGGTCAAAATGTTTTAAGTGTTTGCGAATCACACAAAAATTCACTATATATTCACAGGCTCTTTATTCATTTGTTGAATGTATTTATTGACTTCTAAGTAGAACATAGAGGCCAATAAAGAAAGAAGAGTCATTAAGTTTACAGCAGTCTCACTGGGCTGAGGAGAGAAAAACTGGAATTAAGGACTACCAAAGCAGCCAGGATTCAAGGCCAAGATCTCAGAAAAGTGGAAGAACAGATAAAGTTTAACATTCTTCATTCAATTTCCCCTCAAGACATCTGCTGACTACTAGATTTAAGCAGTTTTATAATGGTATGGAACTAAAAATTAGATTTCAGGGCCTAAAAAGTAAGGGAAAACCTTAGCAAATATTCCTGACAGGGCTACAAACCAGCAATAAGAGCAAATTGACAGGAAAAAAACAAACTTAACTGTATCAAGATGATCTCACTTAGTGAAACACTGAAAGCTTTTCCCCTATGATCCAGAACAAGATAAGAATGCCTGTTTTTGTCACTTCTATTCAATATAGTACTAGAGGTTCTAGCCAGACTAATTAAGCAAGAAAAGGAAATAAAAGACATCCAAACTGAAAAGGAAAAAATAATTATCTCTGTTCACAGACAAAATAATCTTATATGTAGAAAATCCTAAAAAGTTCCACAAAATAAAAACAAAACAACAAAAAACCAAACAACTATAAGAGTTAATAAACAAATTCAGCAAAGTTATAGAATACAAAATCACCATTTAAAAAAAATCAGCTGCATTTCTATGCACTAATGATGAACAATCTCAAAGGAATTTAACAAAACCATTCCAATAGTATAAAAAAGATATACTTAAGAACAAATTTAATCAAGGAAGTGAAAGACCTACACACTGAAAATTACAAAACACTGCTGAGAGAAATTAAAGGATACAAATTGCCCTGGACTGGTGGCTCCATTGGTTGGAGCATTGCATCGTACACCAAAAGGGTATAGGTTTGATTTCCAGTCAGGACACGTACAGGAGGCAACAGATCAATGTTTCTCTCTCTCTCCTCAACCCCCCTCTAAAAATCAATAAGTACATATCCTCAGTGAGGATTTTTTAAAAAGATACAAATAAATGGAAGGACATCTTCCATGCATGGATTTAGAAGACTTAATATTGTTAAGGTGTCCATAATATCCAAAGTGATCTATAGATTCAATGCAGTCCCTCTCAGAAGCCCAACAGTGTTTTTTGTAGAAATTTAAAAATCCATCCAAAAATTCACATGGAATCTCGAAGGACCCCAAAGAGCCAAAACAATCTTGAAAAAAGAACAAAGTTGAAGTCTCACATTTCCTGATCACACAGCTATAGTAATAAGAGAGAGAGAGAGAGAGAGAGAGAGAGAAGGGTATTAGCATAAAGACAGATACAGACCAATGGAGTAGAACAGAGAGCCCCAAAATGAACTCTTCCATATATGGTCAAATGATTTTCAATGAGGGTGCCAAGACCATTCAATGGGGGAAAAACAGTGTTGGGAAAACTGAATATACACATGCAAAAAAATGAATTTGGACCTTTTATATCATACTAGTAGCCCGGTGCACGAAATTCATGCACAGGGGATGGGAGGGGGCCCCTCAGCCCAGCCTGCACCCTCTCCAATCTGGAACCCCTCGGGGGATGTCCGACTGCCTCTCACAATCTGAGACCACTGGCTTCTAACCACTTGCCTGCCTGCCTGCCTGATTGCCCCTAACCCCTCAGCCTGCCTGCCTGATCGCCCCTAACCACCTCTGCCTGCCTGCCTGATTCCCCCTAACTGCTCCCCTACCGGCCTGATCACCCCTAACTGCCTCTGCCTCGCCCCATACCTGGGACCCAGGATTCCCTCCTCTAGCCAGTTGCAGGCACCCAGGACCTGGGCTACCCTCCCTCTGGCCGGCCACAGGCACCCGGGCCACAGGGGATCTTGGGTGGGCAGCTTGTCCCTCTCCTGGGCCGCAGCCTGGCTGGTCCCCATTCCTCTCTTGCGAGCTCATTTATGCTTGACAGGTCCCCATTCCTCTTCCGCAAGCTCATTTGTGCTTGGCTGGTCCCCATTTCTCTCTCCCCAATATCTGAGCCATTACCGCATGAGGGTGTGATGACCATTTGCATATTAGCTCTTTATTATATAGGATAGAAATTTTAACCAGATTCAGATATGGCAGGAATATGATCAATATGCTAAGGGCTTTAATGAAAAAAAGATATAATTCAAGAACTGGTAAATAATATAAATAAAAAGATGGAAATTCTAAGAAAGAATAAAAAAGGATGGCAGAGTACAGCCAGTGTGGCTCAGTTGATTGAGCATCATTCCATGCACCAGAAGGTCACTGGTTTGATTCCCGGTCAAGGCACATGCCCCAGTAAGGCGCATGAGGGAGGTAGCCAATCAATGTTTTTATCTCTCACTCCCTCTCTCTTCCTCCCTATGAAATCAATAAAAAAAAACACACACAACACACCATACTTTTTTTTTAAATGGTAGAGATAAAAAATACTGTAATAGAAATGAAGAATGCCTTTGAGGATCTCATTATTAGACTGGACACAGCTGAGGGAAGAATTTGAGCTTCAGGACATGATTATAGAAACTTCCAAAACTGAAAAACAAAGAGGAAAAGAAGACTGGGAAAAATATAACCAAGAATAGTGAGAAAACTACAAAAGATAAAGCATATCCACAATGGGAATACCAGAAGAAGAAAGAGATAAAGGGACAGAAGCACTAATGACTGACAATTTCCTCAAATTAACGTCAGACAACAAACTACAACTACAGGAAGCTCAGAAAAGACCAAACAGGATAAATGTAAGAAAACAAACAAACAAACAAAACACGTAGACATATCATATCCAAACATTAGGAAATCAACGATAAAGAAAAAAAATCTTAAAAGAAGCTAGAGGAAAAAGCACCTTACCTATAGAGAAGCAAGATAAGAATTACATTAGACTTCTCTTTTAGAAATTATGCTAACAAGAAGAGAGTGGAGTGAAATATTTAAAGTGTTGAGAAAGAAAAAACACTAATCTAGAATTCTGTACCCTTCAAAAGTGAAAGAGAGCCCAGCTGCAGTGGCTCAGTGGTTGAGCGTCAACCTATGAACCAGGAGGTCATGGTTCGATTCCCAGTCAAGGCATATGCCCAGGTTGCAGGCTCGATCCCCAGTGGGGGGCATGCAGGAGGCAGCCAATCAATGATTCTCTCTCATCAATTGATGTTTCTCTCCCTCCCTCTCCCTTCATCTCTGAAATCAATAAAAATATATTTTTTTAAAAGTTGAATGTATTTATATGAGATACATACTCTCCAGTTCAGCTTCTGTCCCAACATTCTTACTTTCCTACATCCAGCCCAATTCATTCAATTTTGTTATTTGCTTAACCCCAAGGGTAACTTTGGTTTGAGGCCCCTACCATATATCATTATTTTTATTATTAAAGTTATACTTGGAGCCCTAGCCAGTTTGGCTTAATGGATAGAGTGTTGGCCTCTGGACTGAAGGGTCCCGGCTTCAATTCCAGCAGGGAACATACCCGAGTTGCAGGCTTGATTCCCAGTGAGGGGCATGTAGGAGGCAGCTGATCAATGGTTCTCTCTAATCATTGATGTTTCTCTCTCTCCCTCTTCCTTTCTCTCTGAAATCAATAATATATATATATATATTTTTTTAAGTTATACTTGGATTTCCTTTACATAAAATTTCTGTATGAAATTCTATATATTTCAATACATTTGTATTAGAAATTTTCCCTTCTCTTTCAAGCTTCCTGATTTGAGGGTTAGTGCTTAACTAGGTGAATATGTATTTTCAGAATGATACAGCAACTTTATTGCAAAAGAGATGGTGGTTTATTAATGTTATTATTAATGCACACATAATTATATGACAGAATATTTATTACTAATAGCTAAACAAAAGCTGATGATCAAGTGTCAGGAACCTTTCCTTTTTTTCAAGTTAATAGTTTTGCTTGAAATTATTCATGTTTGGCAATATTTCTTCTGACTGAGCTGTTTTATCCTTTTATTAAACACATACATGTACATATGCACACACTAAAAACTACAATCATACTTCAAGAATAAACATGCTAAAGTTTGCATGCCTTATATGGATAAATCAAAGTGATGCTGGTGGATCTGAAACTATATATTATAATCTTATATGAAATATTATGTCACTGATGAAAAAGTTTTTTTCTTACAAACATATACCAGGCAGAGTATAGTGAGGGAAACATTGATACAAATCTTTTAAATGATCATTTTCTATGTGGCTATGCCCAAGCCATCTATTAATGATAAATTAAAAGACTCTTTACCTGTCAGGACCTGAGTTCAGGCACTCAAAAGTTTCGTATTCCTTTTGCAGAAGCTGATGACAATACTAATCCCTGCACTGTGTAGGGAGGTGCATTCCTTGCACTGGCTTAAGTGCTAGTGATTTCACCAACCCTTGAAGTGCAGAACAGTAAAAAAACAGTTTTCAGCCGTTTTTCTTACTGATTTCTCATTTTTAAATTATTACAAAGTAAGATCTCAGATAGATTTTAAAATAAATTAGTTCTGTTTTATAAAAGGCAGTGCCTTAGTTTAAAGAAACACATGCCAATGCCTTCAAATAACTTTCTAATTTTGCCTTAAAGCGCCAAGATTTGGTGGCTACAAATATGTAAATCGATCTTGCAGAAGGCACCCAACAGTATTAATAGGTACTAGATGAGATTAGGTGGGTTAATAAATGGTATCTCTCCTACTGACTCATTTGTTTCCCTGCCATCAGCATACAGCCCTGGGAAGAGCTGGATGTCAAATTCATAACTACTAGTTTATAAAGAAACAACATGTTATACTCTCTCGTAAGATAAAAATAAAAAATGTTGCCCTGGCTGGCATAGCCAGTGGTTAGAGTGTTGACCTGCATACCAAAAGGTCTCGGGTCCGATTCCCAGTCAAGGGCATGCACCTGGGTTGCAGGTTCGACACCCCCATTGGGGCACATGTGGGAGGCAACCAATCTATTTGTCTCTCTCACATTGATGTTTTTCTTTCTCTCTATCCTCCCCTCCCAGCCTCCCTTCCACTCTCTGAAAATCAATGGAAAAAAAAAAAAAAAAAAGCTACTATGTCCAAGGGCAAAATTAAGCTATATAAGATATATATATTATTACAAAGAAAGATCTCAGATATATATGAATGAAAGGCCAAATCTCTTTGTTTCTGACTGAAACCCTAAAATGCTAAATTTT
>NW_006298628.1:3617960-3620339 GCF_000327345.1 Myotis davidii
AAATTTCTAATATTACTACTGCATTTATCATAGTATTTCTTTTTTTTAATATATTTTATTGATTTTTTACAGAGAGGAAGGGAGAGGGATAGAGAGTTAGAAACATCCGTGAGAGAGAAACACCGATCAGCTGCCTCCTGCACACTCCCCACTGGGGATGTGCCTGCAACCAAGGTACATGCCCTTGACCGAAATCGAACCTGGGACCCCTGAGTCCTCAGGCTGACGCTCTATCCACTAAGCCAAACTGGCTAGGGCCATACCTATTTATTTACACCTGAATAATGATGTGTGCTTTTTCGTGATCTCCATGTTTATTATAATAATTTGTAAATCAACTAACGGTTAGATGGCTTTGTTTAAGATGATTAAAATGTATGGCCTTCTAAAGTAACCACTTTTAATGGATATAATAATTTTGTGTCTAAAGTTTGAATTATCATTGCTAATAGCATTTAGGGTATTTCATTAAAAATAGGCTAAATGAAACAAGGTATTATTAAAGAGCATAATTAAATAGTTGCTGATAACTGAGTTATCTAAATAGATATTATCTCCAGGCATAATTTGTCTCTAATCAACAACCAATTCAGATATCAAAGAAGATGGTTTTTACTGGAATTACAAATGTCAGTTAATTATCACATTAAATAAATATATTATTCCATTTTAGTTGTATCTTCATGATATTTTTCAGAGATTTAAACATGAAAGCAGGTAGAATACTTCATAAGGAAGGCAATAGAAAAATAACTAATGCTAGCTCCACCACGGCCCAGAATACCACCCTTTACCTGCCTGTGTCTCACTCTCTGCTCTTCTTTGGCCAACTCTTGCAGTCTTTCTTTTTATTTTACTTTGGCTCACAATAGTGAATTTTAATTTTTAGCTGCTTTAAACAGCCTCATCTCAAGTGATGCTCTATTTATTTTATGTTATTCTGTTTTCTACAAGTGTTAAAAACAGCGATGTGCGACTGGTCTCGAGAAAGTAAAATTGTGAGGCCACTGATTATTTAGGCACTGAATTTATAGAATTCTTCTCTATACTAAAGCATTTCTCAAAGCAACAAAAACAGCAAAAGTAATGTAGTAGACTCTCACTTTTTTAAATTGTAATTCAGATCATTGCAGGATTTCGGGTAAAGAAGAGACATGTATAAGGGAATAATAGAGTTTATATACATAGTGGTAACTTGGTTATCATTGAGAATAAAAAAAAAAAAAAAAAAGCTACTATGTCCAAGGGCAAAATTAAGCTATATAAGATATATATATTATTACAAAGAAAGATCTCAGATATATATGAATGAAAGGCCAAATCTCTTTGTTTCTGACTGAAACCCTAAAGTGCTAAATTCATACAACTTCTCATTCTCTTATACTCCAAAATAAAATGGGTTTACACACAACTCCAGGATTTTCTGTTGCTATAGGAGAAATGTACCTTAGCTAGTTCTAAAGAAAATATTTTATGTATCTAAAAAAATTAATTATTTTATATGAATTCTCTCCAAATCCTCTTCACTTCCTCTAAATTTTCATTTCTCTCCTGACCCTCTTACTGAGAACATTAACACTACTTCCTTGAGGTTCAGGTCATTATGAGTTTGGCGCCATGCAGTTATACATTTTCAAAACATTTAAGTTCTCGGAATTCTTACCTGACAATTTAGTAGAGGAAGATGAAAAACAAACCTGAGGCCTAGCTGGTTTGGCTCAGTGGACAGAGCATTGGCCTGCGGCCTGAAGGGTCCCAGGTTCGATTTTGGTCAAGGGCACATACCCAGGTTGTAGGTCCGATCCCCAGTGAGGGGCATGCAGGAGGCAACTGATCAATGATTCTCTCTCATCATCGATGTTTCTATCTTTCTGTCCCTCTCCCTTCCTCTCTGAAATCAATAAAAATATATTTAAAAAAACCAAAAACCTGAGCTGAAGCCATGCCAATTGAATGGTGCTTATTTCTTTTACTATCTCTACCTATATATACTGGACACCATTTTAAAACCCTACATTGAATTTGAATGTTCTCTACCTACAACAAAGAAAGCTTGCCTTGATATTCTTGGCTAATGTGCTTCCTTTTTTTCTTCAGTTAAAGAAATTAAATAATCTCTCTTCCATTCACCAAACAACATTTTAAAGTAGGCATGCATTCAAAGTCCGTTTGAAGGAATGTTCCTCTAATTTAAAATCGCAGCAGTTTGATCTAATTTATATCAATTGAACATAAGTACTTCTTGGCAATAATATGCTCAACTGCTACATACTTTTGTCTTTCTATGGATAAGATAATTTAAGAAAAATTCATGAAATAAATATTGCCAAGCCCGGCTGGTGTGGCTCAGTGGTTGAGCACCGACCCATGAATCAGAAG
>NW_006298628.1:3620499-3631655 GCF_000327345.1 Myotis davidii
TTTTCAGTGTAATGTAAAGGAGAGGGAAACCAGCAATGCAAAATGTAAATTAAAAGGTCAAATTTCTAACTTATTTTATTCCAAATGAAAAGACTTTCTAAGAGGAAGTCTTAGAGTAGTAGAAACTAACCAATCATTTTGACAAGGAATGTCAAGGTGAAGTAAAAATTAAAAGCAATTCAGCTCCAATATTAACATACCTTTGAGTTTATGCCAAACTGGATAACTTTAAAATATGCAGCTTATGTAGAAATAAGTTCATGCCAAAACTGATTACTAAATTTACTCCTTATTGTAATTACAAGATCTAAAATAGTTCTCATTTTAAAGATGTTCATTGAATTTCTACACATTCTATGCCATGTTTCTTTTAATCTATTCTTCCCCTGTAAGTCCATCATTTGGCTTCTAACCTTCATATTTGATTTCATAAAGCAGAAGTTTTCCTCTGTTATGAGTAAGACTTCTCTCAATTTTAATCTATAGTTTAAGAGGAAAAACATTTTTAGGAAAACCACATATGAACTATGCCCACTTGACGAACCTTTCATGTTCAAATTGCTTAATTTTTAAAATAACTCTTCAGTTTTTTAAGCATGGTATTATATTCATTTTGCATTTAAAAGTGATTTATCAGAGTCACAAAATAAGTTAATGTCTGAAGTAGAATTAAAATTGTGACATTTCCGTTATCTCATAGTACAGTCAGATTACACTATTCAAATATTTCCCATGAATATCTTAAGAATTTTCCAAAAAAAAAAAAAAAAAAAAAAAGAATTTTCCTATTTCTAAAGTAAAACGGCTATCTTAACATATTGTATATTTACACATGCACACAAAAGCACACACAAATACCGGGTGAGGCAAAAGTAGGTTTATAGTTGTTTGTATAAAAAATAAACAATCTATATATATAAAAGGCTAAGCGACTGGCCGACCGGACGACTGGCCGACCGGACGACCGGACGACCGGACAACTGGCCGACCGGACAACTGGCCGGTAGGTATGATGTACACGGACTACCACGGGGCAGACAGCAACTTTGCAGCATGCCCTCTCGCACTCTGGGACCCCTTGGGGGATGTCGGACTCCCGGTTTCCGCCAATCCCTGCAGGCCAGGCCAAGGGACCCCACCTGCTGGAGGGACCCTGCTCACTCCGCAGATGCCCTTTGAGCCCCAGTGCCACCCCAGGTGCGGTTGGCCAGGGAGGGACTGTAGGAGGTTGGATCCAGGGTGTGTCCAGCCCGTCTTGCCCAGTCCCGCCCCACCAGCCACCTTCTAATTAATTTCCTTTCAATGTGCACACTGCAGCTCTCCTGTTTGACTCCACTGCTAAACCATAAGTATAGAGAAGATGCCAGAAAAAACATGCATATTAGTTTTTTAAAAAAATATATTTTTATTGATTTCAGAGAGGAGAGGGAGAAAGAGATAGAAACATCAATAATGAGAATCACTGATTGGCTGCCTCCTGCACATCCCCTACTGGGGATGGAGCCCGGAACCCGGGCATGTGCCCTTGACCAGAATTGAACCTGGGACCTTTCAGTCTGCTGGCTGATGCTCTATCCACTGAGCCAAACCAATTAGGAAGAGGCATACTTTCTGTAACCCAGACTCACTAAAACTTCAACTATTTATGCATCAATGATAGAAATAAATGACTAGTTTTAAGGAATCCAAAGCAATTCATATTATATTAAAAGCAATAACAAATATATAAGTATTTCACAGAATTTAAACATCTGACCAGTTAGCTAACTTAATTAATCTTCTTAAATTTAAACATTTTTTTAATTAGAAAACATTTCTTATATGTTGCAATTAATTCTGTGTTATATAACCCTTGAAACCCATCATGAGATCTTTTATAAAGATGGAGGAAGAAAGCTAGTATCATAAACTATGTCAGAACTTCATAAAACACTCTTTAAATTTTTTATTTTCCCAAAGAAACATTTTGGATATAATAGACATTAATGACGCTCCACCAAGACTAAATAAAGTTTTATTTTGGGCTTTGTCTCACTTGCTTCAGATCCAAAAAAGAAATGAAATATAGAAATAATAAAAGCCCTTTCCTCTCTTCTTCATTCCCTCTTAACTACTATCCCGAGACCACTACATGTATAAAAATCAGCAGTTTTTAATTTTATATAAATGCTATCAAATTGTGTATATATAATTTTATTCAACCTGTTTTTTTCTTTTTTTATATATATTTTTATTGATTTCAGAGAGGAAGGGAGAAGGAGAGAAAGATAAAAACATCATTGATGAGAGGGAATCACCGATAGGCTGCCTCCTACACACCCCCCACTGGGGATCAAGCCAGCAACCCAGGCATATGCGGCCTTGACCAGAATCGAACCTGGGACCATTCAGTCCACAGGCTGATGCTCTATCCTCTGAGCCAAACCGGTTAGGGCACAACCTGTTTTTTTCACTTAACATTGTTTCTGAGATGAGTAAATGCTGATAAATTTATATCTAATCCATTCATTTTAACTCCTGCATAGTAGTATTCCACTTTATAAATAAATCAGTTATTTATCCATTTCCTTCCTTAGGGAAGTTCGACTGAACAACTGAACTGGTCGACTGGTCGCTATGATGCGCACTGACCACCAGGGGGAAGATGCTCAACACAGGAACTGCCCCCTGGCAGTCAGTGAGTTCCCACGGCCAACCTCCCGTGGTCCCTCCTCCCAGCTGGCCAACCTCTCACGGTCCCTCCCCCGAGTAGGCCGGCCCCAATCAGCCCAGATCAGAGCAGCCGGCCAACCTCCTGCCCCACAGCCCCTCCCCCCGGCTGGCCAACCTCCCACAGCCCCCCACTGGCCCTGATTGTCCCCACTGCCCACCAGGCCGAGGGATCCCACCTGTGCACAAATTCATGCACTGGGCCTCTAGTACTATAATAGTTATTTTAAATAGTACTATAATAAATATCTTGATCCATGTTTTCTTGTGCACACATTTTTTTTTTTTACCAAGAATTGCCAAATTATCCTTCAAAGCAGTCGCAACTGACACTCCCAGGAGCAAAGAATAAAGAAATCCCACTTTCAGCATCCTCCAAAAAAACTTTAAAATTATTGACAATCTGATAAGTATTAAATGGATTCCATTGTTGTTTTAATTAGAATTTCCCTGATTACTAGTAACATTGGTTACTAAGCATTTTTTTGCCATTAATTTTTTTTTATTGATTTCAGAGAGAAAGGGAGAGGGAGAGTGAGAGATATAAACATCAATAATGAGAGAGAACCATTGATTGGCTGCCTCCTGCACACCCCCTACTGGGGAAGAGCGCACAACCCAGGCATGTGCCCTTGACTGGAATGTAACCTGGGACCCTTCAGTCTGCAGACTGAAGCTCTATCCACTGAGCCAAACCAGCTAGGGCTGCCATTAAGTTTTTCTTCTGCAAATTGCTTGTTCGTAGCCCTTTCCCATTTTTCAATTTGGTTGTAATCTTGTTTTTATATATTTGTTGCATTAAACAAAATCTCATATTTATTTTCAGACATTTGAATGGTCTAAATCTAAAATAACAAAAATACAGATGCCCTACATGACAAATGCCTGCAGAGGCCAGCCAAGGAGGTGAATGCAATAGGTCAGATGAAAGGTACACATAAAGGAAAGCTATGCATAAAGGAGGGGGAAGTAGCCACTTCTTAGAGCCAACTAATTATTGCTGAACTGAAAAGCAGACTTAGTGTTGACAGATCTTCCAATTTTTAAAAAGTCACAAATTCAGATTTTATATATAATCTCTTAATTTTTAATTTGATGACAACTAATTCAAAAATTCAAAAACACAGTGTAAACCAGGCAAAACCTATATATAGGTCAATAGTGCCTTGAAGAACACTGAACAGACCACAAAACTAGGTAAGGAAACAGGAGTAATATAATATCTGTATTAAAAAGCTATACCTAACAGTAATCATTTTACTAACAAACCATACATAAACATGATTGTTTTGAAATATGTTTTTATTGATTTTAGAGAAAGGGTAAGGGAGAGGAATAGAGTGACAAAAACATGGATCGGCTGCCTCCTGCACACTCCCTACTGGGGATCGAGGCTACAACCCAGGCATGTACCAGTACCTTAACCAGGAATTGAATGGGTAACCTCTTGGTTCATGGGTCGACGCTCAACCACTGAGCCACCCTGACTGAGCAAACATGATTAATTTTAAACTAAAATTATTTGACCTATATTACAAATAGTATGCTATCAAGCCTATAACAGACTGTCAAAATCTCTAACACATATGGCTCATTATATATTTTGGCTCATTAAAAAAAAAAATCCTTCACCCTGGCTGGGTGGCTCAGTTAGTTGGAGCATCCTTACATATACTAAAAATATGGCGGGTTCTATTTTGGTCAGAGCACATAGCTAGGTTGCGAGTTCAATCCCAGGTTGGAGCACATAAGGGACTCAGCCAACTATGTGTCTCTCTCACATCGATGTTTCTCTCTGTCTCTCCCCCTATCCCTGCCACTCTCTCTAAAAGTCAATGGGAAAAAAATATCCTCCAGTAAGGATTAACAAAAAAAACTAATAAAAAACAAAAAAAATCCTTCTCATAAATCAAATCTTCTTGTTCCTAAACAAAAAATGTCATTTAATAAACATATTTTTTAAATTTAGTATTATTTCACCAGAATATATTTAAACAGCACTAAAACTTTTATGTCCCGACTGGCCACTTATAGCATTACATCTGAACAGCAACAACAAAATCTTTGCCTATTCATGAATATGACTTTTTAAAAATACAGAAACAGAGGAATGAAGCACTTACTGGCTGTTCGCCAAAGTGTAAAATGAATCAAAACCTTCCAGAGTTTGAAGTTTATGCCAACAAAATAATAACAGGAGTTTAGTTATGCATCTTAATCTTTATCTAGGCAACTATATTTTCATCCATCAACATCTACAGTGAATTTAATAGTAGCCAAGCAGTTAATCTACCAATGTCAAGATACCAGTACAACACTACATATGCCAAATGATACCATTTATCTCACTACTATTATAACATTCTAAGGGAAAGTGTGTACTTTGGAAAGACACGGTGCACAACATCCAGTTACAAGTACACTCCAATTCCTAATGATTAGAGAAAACCCACTTGTTTATACTAATGAATTAAGGTACTTGTTGAACAGCTACTAATTTTTTTTTCCAGGAATACTGCTATTTCTGGAAGGATGGGAGTAAAGAAACAAAGGGACAAAAATACTTAATAATGAAATTAAACTCACAATTTAAAAAAATCCGACAGTATATTTGTCTCATATTAGAGATGCACTTAAAACAACAGGATAATCCATAGAAAGTGCTTGTAGAAGCATTTAGTGCCTGATACATAGTAATCACTGAATAGATATTAAGGCACACACACAAAAACCAAGATTAAATGTGCTCCAATCATAAAGATGTTACTCTGAATATCATCCAACAGCATTCACCTAACAGTTTATAAAGCACAGAATGATATAAAATTTAAGAACTAGGTACTGTGATATATAGCACTTTGGATATCAGCATATATGTACTGCCCAACGAAGGTAATTTAAAATATCCATACAGACCAGCGGTTCTCAACCTGTGGGTCACAACCCCTTTGGGGGTTGAATGACCCTTTCACAGGGGTCGCCTAAGACCATTGGAAAACACATATATAATTACTTATTGTTTTTGTGATTAATCACTATGCTTTAATTATGTTCAATTTGTAACATGGAAATACATCCTGCATATCAGATATTTACATGACGATTCATAACAGTAGCAAAATTACAGTTATGAAGTAGCAATGAAAATAATTTTATGGCCCTAACCGGTTTGGCTCAGTGGATAGAGCGTCGGCCTGCGGACTCAAGGGTCCCAGGGTCGATTCTGGTCAAGGGCATGTACCTGGGATGCGGGCACATCCCCAGTAGGGGGTGTGCAGGAGGCAGCTGATCCATGTTTCTCTCTCATCGATGTTTCTAACTCTCTATCCCTCTCCCTTCCTCTCTGTGAAAAATGAATAAAATATATTTAAAAAATAATAATAATTTTATGGTGTGGGGTCATCACAACATGAGGAACTGTATTAAAGGGTGGCATTAGGAAGGTTGGGAACCACTGATATAGACTTAGGCATATGCTTAAGTAGTTGATTACTACACTAGAACACTGTTCTTTTTAATGCTTTTCCAACAATAGCACTGACCTGATAATTCTGTATTTGATTTCTCACATACTCACATCATCCTGTTAGTGCATATGACCTGTGTGTTCCACTATCAAAATACGTAATAGCCTGGCTGGTGTGGCTCAATGGTTGAGAGTCAACTCATGAATCAGGAGGTCAGGATTCGATTCCTGGTGAGGGCACATGCCCAGATTGCATGATTAATTCCCCTGGGGGGGGGGCAATTCTCTCTCATCATTGATGTTTCTCTCTCTCTCCCTCTTCCTTCATTTCTCTGAAATCAATAAAAATCTATTTTAAAAAAATACAGGTAATAATGCAAAGGATTTTCAGTTTTCAAACTTAAGAGAGCAAAGTGCTAACGTTCGCATATAAAATTGTGTTACTAATAGTATTCTTTGTATCAAACCCAGGGTTTTAAGAACTTTGGAGTCTCATACAGATAGCACTTCAACTGAACCAAAGCTAAGGAACGGCTCTACTGAAGAGGCAGCTTGACAATCTGTAAGAATTTTACAATGGAAGTGTCTTATAAACTAGGAAGACAGCAATTTGAGACATTTTTCCCCCCTGAAAGAGTCTTGACTACCATTCAGAAATACACCTTACATGTGCTATAGTAAGACTCAAGAGTTTTTTCTGGTTGCCCAAATCCTGAGATTTTAGTAAAAGGAAATCTCCAGTGTGACAATTCCAAATACCAGTCAATCTGAAGCCTGAGTCACTTTGCACAACAAGCAATTTCATCATTAAAATTTTGTAATAATTGTTGTCTTTGTGGAACAGGGCTATAATTTCTAAAGACAATAAGGAGCAAATAATTAGTAAGCACAAGCTGAGCCAAGTTTTCTAATAAAAAAGACACTGATAGAAAGACGTTACCTCTGGGTATGAGTGGAAGAGATGGAAATGGGCTTTAGTGGCATCTGTGACATTTTATTCCTCCCTCCGTCAAAATCATGCACAGTCTGAAGCAAATGGGGCCAAATATTAATAACTGCTAAATCGCCCTAACCAGTTTGGCTCAGTGGATAGAGCGTTGGCCTGCGGACTCAAGGGTCCCAGGTTCGATTCTGGTCAAGGGGATGTACCTTGGTTGCGGGGACATCCCCAGTAGGGAGTGTGTAGGAGGCAGCTGATCGATGTTTCTCTCTCATCGATGTTTCTAACTCTCTATCCTTCTCCCTTCCTCTCTGTAAAAAACCAATAATATATATAATACATTAATATATATATTAAAAAATAACTGCTAAATCTAGGTGGTGGGTTACATTTCCATATTTCTAAAATATGTTCTAATTTAAAATAAAAATTTAAAGTGGCCAAATAAATTGAGAACTATATGCATGTATGGTGTTCAACATGAAATCTCCAAGATCTAGAGAACTAATCTCAGTTAACAACAAAACAGCTATTAGAAGACTCAGTACTTTGCCAATGACTCACATACAGATTAGAATAAGACTTAATTTTACAATAAGCGCAGGCTCATTTACTATGTAGCAAAGTTCAGAGAAGTTTCTTAAGTTTCAATTTACTACTTAAAACCACATTTATCCAGGTTGTATTGGCAGTATCAATTATCCAGAACCAGGAAGTTAAAAAAAAAAAAGCCTCTATGGAAAGCCAGAATAGTTTGTATAATACAAAGTCCATACAACACAGCTCATACCTTTCACTCAAAGGAGAATCTATCAAACCCTCACCTAGAAATGTCTTCATAAATTCAAACAAGCCTGTTTATCTGGTTACTTAGACCGCTTCAGATCAAGTTCAGTAAAATAAAAGAGGCAAGAAATTTCACAACAGGCAGCAACAAGGCACAATAAGCATCAAAAAGAATAGCCTCAGAGTAAGAAAACAAACAAAAACCTTTAAAGAACAGATATGAAACTAATACATAGTATCATAGTACATGGTTTTGAGTAATCTATGGCTATAAGTATCAATGACAGATGTTCAGAATGACTTCCAGTATTTTAAAAGAGAAACAAACCTAGATTATGAGGAAGTATAGAATTTTTAAAAAATAATACATTTTAGAAATATTTTCATCTAATCAGTAAATATTTTTAAAAGTCTAAATGCCTCAATGAGTACACTTCATTTATCTAAAAAATCACTGCAGAATTCATTGCCAGATGATATTAGATAAAACTTCACATATAAAAATTTCTCAGGTGTTTCTTCATAGATACATTTCAAAAAACAGAATAGAAAATCTGAACAAATTCAATTCCTTATCATCAACCTTTCAAATTTAATTTCTTAAGACTAGTGTTCTAGCACAATGCTGGACAAATTATTAATTTTATCATTTTTTAAGTAATAAAAAATAACCAAAATTACTGCAAATGCTAAATTGGGGCAGAAAATTCCATAACACAGGGATGACAACAACATCCATTTATGTGCCAACTTTCAGTGTTCCAAACAAACTACTATATCTGTAACTCTCCTGTAAGTGCCAATTTAGTCATCACAAACATGAATATTTTGTTGGCACAGGCCAGGGATTGTCTAGTGTATCCTGACTTCTGGCCTTGAAGGATGATGGTAATTTCCCTGGCACAGGTAAAACATTTCCATAAGAAAAAAAAAAACAGCCGAGACTGGTTTGGCTCAGTGGATAGAGCGTCGGCCTGCAGACTGAAGGGTCCCAGGTTCGATTCCGGTCAGGGGCATGTGCCTGGGTTGCGGGCACATCCCCAGTGGGAGATGTGCAGGAGGCAGCTGGTCGATGTTTCTCTCTCATGGATGTTTCTGGCTCTCTATCTCTCTCCCTTCCTCTCTGTAAAAAATCAATAAAATACATTTTTTTAAAAAAGGAAGTAACTGCAACATCTTTTTTAAAAAAAAGAAAGAAAAAAAAACAATCATTGCATAAATACAATTATAACAAAGAATTGTAGCCACTCACATAAACTTGTAACCTATTTCTTAATTATCCCACAAAGCAAGAAAATCAGAATTTGAAATAGTTACAAAAACCCATTGCTTTCAAATATCCTAAAGGGACTAGAAAGGGAATGTTCCATTTCTCCAGGTCAGTGATTTTCAATCTTTTTCATCTCGTGGCACACATAAACTAATTACTAAAATTCTGCGGCACACCAAAAAAAAAATTTTTTTTTATAATCTGACCAAAAAAAGAGAATACTTTTGATTCATTCAATTGGACAACTATTGTTGTGGTGGTTGTTGTCATTTTTATTTGACAGTCTCTGGAAAAAGAGGTCAGTGCCACAACTAAATAGTCAGGTATTGCATGTTTTCAAAATTCTTGTGGCCCAGGTTGAAAATAGCTGCTCTAGGCCCATGATAAACACCTTTTCAAAACCTGCTGAATTAGACCACACTCACTTGTGTACAAGACAACTACTTTTTAAATTATCCACATTGACAATTTCTTCACCTTCCCCAAGAGTCCACACCCCAGGCCAGGTTAAAAATCCACTAAGTTTCTAATATGTAACCTGTACAAATACTCTGGGCTTATCATAAAATTCTGTAACTAAAGCAACCAAGCAACTTGCATACTTTGTGTAATGTGATTCCAACTATTAGGAAACTGACCCAATACCAATTATAAATCTGGTTTTAGAGATGTAATTTTGTCCACATTTTAAATTTTCCACTATAAGATACTACCTAATGCCACAATTTATTGCTCCAATCCATGAATTTCAAAAAACATTAACATCTGCTTTTTACTACTAATGTAACTTTTGACTAATGTTAATTCCTCTTTACACTTCCAAAGGTGGCAATTCATACAATCAAGGAGTCCAACTGTCCTTTAATAACACCTGTTAGAATTCACTATATATTGAAATGCCGTCTTTCATGTGTTGCACCTATCCTGAAAAAGATTTCTGAAAAGAAACAATTTGAAAAGTTCATGTTACCAAAAAAATTCACATATTTCCTTGTATCAAATTGACAAGTCCCTGCTAATATCTAGCACATTACTATGTGCTCCCTCAATGACCCAAACCAATCTTTTAAGTATTTCTCATCTTTTTGGAAAAATAGGAGAGGAATAAGAAGTACATCACTGCTTGTTGTTCTATCCTAATAAGTAAAACTGTCACTTCCTAACAAAACAATAATTTAAAAATCTTTCTTGACAATTTTTTCTGAAAATTCCCCCTAAATATACATTCCTCTCAGAATTATGAACCTATTATGCCAGCTAATGTGGTAAAAAAAAACAAATCATGTTTTTAAATGTTAGTCTTTTCACATAATGCGAACTCATTCATCACTAGGTCCTTCCTTTGCCAAGTCACAAGACACGCTACTGTTTACAATCCCTCCCATCTGCCCCCTGCCAATATATATCAAACACTCTAGTCACTTGGTTTAAACAAACATCGTTTTCCAAATAACCCTTTCAAATCCCAATTTAAACCCAAGACGCATTCATTCTGATTCATACTCTGAATGGAAAAATTCGAAATCACCTGACTTTCACAGGGTTAAGTTTTGCTTTTTGATGCAGCCAGACCCTAGAGTCCTCGTGCTTTCACACAAGTGCCCCAAATGTGACAGTACACTTTTTAATTGTACACTTTTAGGCATATTTTTAATCTGCGGCGTACGCGGCTTCCAAAGACAACTGCCCACTTTCAACTCATTCAAACACTCGGCTACCTCTCTTTCATTTCGCCGCTAGATCCACGCCCTGTTCTGTAAGGCTGAGGCCTACGGATTTTTCCTCCTGACTGCAGTGGGAAGGAAAAAATGAAACAAACTATTTTGGCCCTCATTCTTCTTAAAGAAAACTGCTACACAGTTCCCATGTTGCATTACAGACTTCACATAATACATCACGTAATACGGTATCACAATGTCTCCCGTTCAGGACCTTTGTAGGGCATCCACATGAATGGTCTCCAAAATCAAACAATACTTCCGATA
>NW_006298628.1:3631843-3632198 GCF_000327345.1 Myotis davidii
CTGCAACCAAGTAATGGAATATTTTCCCCAGGGCAAGGCTAAACCGATAGCTTCTTTCAGGGGACGGGGCTGCTGCACAGCCATCGCTGTAGCCATAAATGCACCTGCTTGGAGGGTTGCACAGCCAGCAAGACGGGAGGACCACCGGAAACGGGGTCCTCCTGCCGCTTCTCTAGGGGTTCGGGGAGAACCGGCGCCGCTGCACTGTCACTTGAGGCGAAGGGGAGGGGGGAGGGGCGGACCATCTCGGAAACCCAGCCCCTGGGCCGGAGCAGGCGGGGAGAACTCAGCCCGGCTGCCCGGGATTAACATTCTCCTTCTCGCCCTCTCCCCGCTTCTAGAATCTCCCCTTCTC
>NW_006298628.1:3634172-3641393 GCF_000327345.1 Myotis davidii
GGAAGCCTCCTTCGTCGGTCAGTGCAGTCAGGGTCAGTGGGAAAATAACTCAGAGCAAAACCCTGAGCGGGAGTTTTGCCCCCGGGCCAGCGGGAAGCCGGTCCTGTTATTTTAAGTAGCGACTTGCAGGGATGCTGTGAAAAATGGTGTCAGGAAACTTCTCCTAAGTCCGCATCACTGAAGCCAGTGTGATTTGGACCTTTGAGGGAGTGATTTCGACCTTTGAGGGAGTGATTTCAAAAGGTTAGATGTTTGTTTCCGTGATTTAATGTTCAAAATAAGGTATGTTTTACCTTTCTCCATTTTCATCTTTGTTCTTGCTTTTTTTAAAAAGTAAAAAAAAAAAAAAATTTTAATCCCTTTCCCAATTGTGGCCTCTTGAAAGGTAAATTAACTGTGGCTCCCTCAGTTCTGTAGCTACCTAGCAAATTGAGGAATATATATATATATACACATTTTTAAATATTTTAACGTGTTAAGGACAAGATTCATCCATAAGCCCCTATGCTTTTATAGACCCTTCTCATGTAGACCCCCTTAATTTCCAAATCTCAGTAATGAAAGTTGTACTGGACCAGTACTGTACAAAATAAATATCATGTGAGCCAACTAGCTTCAAATTTTCTATTAGCCACATCAAAAATTTATAAAAAGGAAAAAGGAAACAGGTGAAATTGATACATCTTATTTAACCTAACATATCCAAAATATTATCATTTCAACATGTAATCAATATAAAAACATGAATCATATTTTTCCTGTACGGAGGCTTTGAAATCCAGTGTGCATTGCATCTCAATGCTGACGAGCCACATTCTGGATGCCCAGTAGCCCCATGTGACTAGTGGCTGTTGCATTAGACAGCACAGTCTTGGACACTGGGCTTGCCCTCCTACCCTCTACATCCTACATAGCTTTTAAGACAGACTGAAAGTCTGCAATCCTTTCAAACTAATGTGTGAGAGGGGGCCTTTTTCACATGGGTGCATATCTGTGATCACTTCTGGGTCCTAGAAATAGTAATAGATTAGTCATCTACTTAGCTAAAAATGGAATAATAATGTAGAGAGTGCTTAGTAAACACTTTTTATGTATTAATTGATTTACTCCTTTCAACAACTGTGTTAGGTTGATAGCATTATCCCCATTTTACAGATGAGAAAACAGGCACACAGAGATTCAGTGACTTACCCAAGGTCATAGCTAATACATGGTAGAGCTGGCATTAGAACCCAGTCTGTCTGCCTGCCTACCTGTCTCTCTCTCTCTCTCTCTCTCTCTCTCTCTATCTATCTATCTATCTATCTATCTATCTATCTATCTCTATCTCTCTCTCTCTCTCTCATCTCCTAGAAAATTTTGCAGCAATTTCCCTATTTTTCTAAGTCTCCCATTTTTTTTTATTATTAGTTAAGGTATTACAAATGTGTTCTCATCCCTCCCATTAACCCCCAACCTCCCCCCCCACACACACACACTCATGCTCCCATCCCCCTGTTGTCCATGTCCATTGGTAAGTCTCCCATTTTGATTTATTCTAATATATCTGTATCTCAGCTTCTTAAAAAGTTATTTTCATTATGCAAGAACCCATAAGGCTCTCTTTGGTCAATTAAAGAAAATTCAGCTTATAACCATTTAAGGCTGTCTGTGAACTGTCCTTACCATTTTCTCAGACTTGTTTCTTCCTATCCTTTAATATATATTCTCCAGTCTTAACAAGCTAACCTGTTTACTATTTGGCCCTTACAGCTGGCTTATTCTCTCTTCCCTACTATGTTCATGCATTACTGCTGGACAGACCTCTTGCTCCTCCCTTCCTTAAAAACTCACCTTTTCCAAAGTCCTCATTGACTAATTCCATCCAGCTCTAACCCACTTAGTCATATGGGGCTCCTGGGCATCCAAAATGTGGCTAGTCAGAATTGAGATGCGTTGTCAACGTAAAATGCACACTGGATTTCAAAGCCTTAGTACAGAAAAAATATCATCAGCTCCCAAGTACGGGCTTTTGCTGACTTATGTAAATGTGTTCTGTAATTATATTTTAAATTTGTTTTTATATGTATATCTTTTCAAAATGTACTACTAGCAAGAGCTTGACTTCTAATTATTTTTGTAACTGTCAGTACTCAGCCTTTCACAAAGAACAACTCAGTTGTTATTGACCCAACTAACCACTTGACCAAGAGAGAGTATTTTAGCCAGCCGGTAGCCTTTCCTTTATATACAAGATGTGTGCCTCACAAGAAAGCACAGTGCCTTACTATGTGAACCTAAGACTAGAGGCCACCATCTTTTATTAAAAAAACCACACAACAACACAGAAAATGATTTTTAAAACAAAACCAAAACAAACAAAAAAATAGTAGGGCCATAGGCTTCATTGCAGCAGTGCTTGTGACCCTATTGAGGAAAAGTGGGGGCCGGGGGGACTTAATTGTCCCAATCTCTAGTCCATGACTCAGAAGGTCCTAATGCAGCAAGTCAAGGGTAAACCCAGACTTACTACCTACAACTTGATATAGGCAGTGGTCAGCAAACTGCGGCTCGCGAGCCACATGCGGCTCTTTGGCCCCTTGAGTGTGGCTCTTCCTAAGCCTTAGGAGGACCCTAATTAAGTTAATAACAATGTACCTACCTATATAGTTTAAGTTTAAAAAATTTGACTCTCAAAAGAAGTTTAAATCGTTGTACTGTTGATATTTGGCTCTGTTGACTAATGAGTTTGCCGACCACTGATATAGAGGAATTGAAGGCTGCATGTAGTTCCTATAATAATATATTGTTTAAAAGACTAGCTGACAACCTCACATATGGTCAAGGCAGGCTTATCTGGAATAACTGAAATGAAGGACATATGTACTTTTGGAAATTCATTTCCCTTGGACAGGGGAGGGGGGTTGGAGAACTGGGTGGAAAAGGTGAAAGGATTAAGAAGTACAAATAGGTAGATACAAAATAGTGATGGGGATGTAAAGTACTGCATAGGGAACATAGTCAATAATATTGTAATAACTGTATACGGTGCCAGGTGAGTGCGGAAATATCAGGGAAAACACTTTGTAACGTATGTGATTGCATAACCACTATGCTATACACCTGAGACTAATATAAAATAATATTGACTATCAACTATAATTGAACCCCCTCCCCCCAAAAAAGAATGAGAGTTGAACATGTTCTATACTTAGATTGTGGTGGTTGTTGCATAGCTCTGTGAATTTGCCCCAAACCATTACATGTGTGAATTTTATGGTATATGAATTATATTTCAATAACTATGTTTCAAATATAAAATAAAATTATGGTGGATACCCGATAGTATAATATGATAATATTAGGTCCAATAAACAGCCTTTGATTTAAAAAAAAATTCATTTCCCTCCATGGTATTTCAGAAGGAGTGGGGAAATCAATAATGTGTCAAAAAGTTGTAAGTCCTACCAATAACAGATTTCTAGGCATCTCTATTTAGAAGCCTTTGAAAATCTGCAAATGAAAAACCTATGCAAGTTGTATACTTTAATAAAGAGTTAAAAAAGGAAAAAAGGAATCAAGATAATCCTCATTACAAGAACTTTTTGTCTTTAGCTTTCAGGCACTACTCTGAGAGTCTGATCTCATAGTTTGAATATTATCAGTGACTTGTCTATGACTTAGATCAAATCTTAGTAATTTCTCTGCTTCTGTTTCCCCATTGGTAAAGCAAGTAAGGTGCATAATGCTATTTTTTTTTTTACAAGAAACGTATTATTTTACCTGTGGTTTGGGGGCTTCTCATAAAAAACTATAATGTTCTCAATATTAGAGTGGTCTTCATAGCAAGCTGTAGGTAGTGAGTTGGTGTAAAGGATATATACTGGAAAAGCAAATGTAAATCATTGAAAGGAATGTTTCAAAGCAAAGAGACTATAAAGGAGTTGGGTTAGGAAGCCAAAATATTCGGGCAAGCCCTGGCCAGTTGCTCAGTTGGTTAAGAGTATCGTCCTGATACACCAAGGTTTTGGGTTCAGTCTCCGGTCAGTGCACATACAAGAATAAACCAATGAATGCATAAATAAGTCGAACAACAAATAGATGTTTCTCTCTCTCTCTCCTCTCTCAAATCAATAAAATATATCTATATATATTCAGGCATTGAAAGGGGAAAAGAAAGATGTGGAAGAGTTTGGAAAACTGTTATAAAACCCATCACATTAGATAAAAAATAAAACATTGCTGTTACTACTTAGCCTCCCTGACTTAGAAAGTGTGGCCTTCAATGTCAATGTCAAGCGTGGAAATTAAAACTATAATTCCACTAATATGAATCTTACATGCGGAAGATGGTAAAGAGGTTCCAAAAACCAGGAACACAAAAAGTTGGAGAGCAATCCATAGGAAGCTGATGCCACAAGATCCCGACCTTCTGTCTCCTTCTCTGTAACTTTAAATGGCTGTTGGGATGACCGTTGGAAATGTGGAGAGTAGATAGAATGTTGCCTACCTATCCTGTGTTCTTCATGAAAGGGAAGTAGATTAATTCCATATGCTTTAGCCCTGGCTGGTGTGGTTCAGTTGGTTGGACATGTCCTGTGTACTGAAGGGTTGCCTGTTTATTCCAAGTCAAGGCAGCTAGCTGCCCGGGTTTTGGGCTTGATCATGCAGGAGGCAGCGGATCATGTTATGCTCTCACATCCATGTTTCTCTCTCTCTCTCTCTCTCCCTCTTCCTTCCTCTCTCTAAAAAATAATTTAAAAATCTTTAATAAGTAGGTAAATAAATGAATAAAATGTATCCTATACAGATGAATAGCAGCTATATATGATATAGCAGGTGATACGTGTGTGTATATATCTGTATGCATAGACATATATAGTTGAAGTTGGCAATATGGCATATACATCCAAATATGGCCAAAGAAAGGATCTCAGAGTTGGAAGAGTTTTATTTCTTTTGGTATCTTTCCATCAGGAAGTTGAAAAGTCATACGTTTCCACCTGTCTTACTTCCTTTCTGGCCCCTTCGCCCCTCCCTTTTTATTTCAGTACTTCTGCTTCCTTTTTCACAACCACTACCCCGAGATTATTTACCAACCCCAAATGACTGGCAACTCCATGACTAAAGCCAGGCCCTTTGCTGGTGATCTTTAAATTAAGATGAACCTGCCGAAACCGGTTTGGCTCAGTGGATAGAGCGTCGGCCTGCGGACTGAAAGGTCCCAGGTTCGATTCCGGTCAAGGGCATGTGCCTGGGTTGCGGGCACATCCCCAGTGGGAGATGTGCAGGAGGCAGCTGATCGATGTTTCTAACTCTCTATCTCTGTCCCTTCCTCTCTGTAAAAAAATCAATAAAATATATTTTAAAAATAAATAAATAAATAAATAAATTAAGATGAACCTGTTTGGCTCTGCCCTCTTAAGAAGGGTTAGTCACTAGAATCTTGTAGAAAGTGAGTTCGGGAGCAAAGCCAACACCCCCTTGCTGCAGGCAAGAATGCATATGTCTGTGTCTGATGCGTGGGTCTCTGGAATGCTGCTACATTTCTTGTGGAATCCCAAGTTTTTAAAGGTTACAGTGTTTGGGAGCTAGCATGCTGGAATTGACTTAGCACTGATGTTGCCTTGACTTCAAATCCAAAAAAATAAATAAGTGAGGGCTCAGGCTGAACCAGACCAGTAGAGTAGGCAAGAGGATTAGAAATCTTAGAAGCTTGCCAACAGTCAGGTGGCCTCAGTTTCTCCACCCTTGGCTCTATTTCTGTTTGCTTTTGAAATTCCTGACAGCAAGAATTTACATCAGAATTAGTTCTCACTCAATTAAGCCTAGCAAAGAGAATAGTTTTTAACCTCTGGCCAACCCTAGGTTAAGGGTGGGGTGCAGAAAAGAGACCTAAGACATTAAGGCCTGCCAACTTGGTCAAATCACGTCGTACAGGTTGTGATTTTTCTTTTTTAATACAGGGTGTGATTTTATGAGAGCAATTTGCGTTGGAGTTTTAGCCACATATCTTAAATAACAGAGGATGAAAATCTTCCACTTCCAGCTTCCCTGATTTGCATATGAATCAAGATTAATAAACATTTAAAAAGTGTAGGAGAAGCTATAAAATTGGCTTATGGCCTGCTTATGCACAGGACTGAGCCAAAAGTCATCTTGTCCCCAATAAACTAATAATACTGTAGCTGAAGAGAAACTTAAGGTAAGCATTTTCAGATATTCTGCATTTTCTAGGGAATAGTCTCCAGTATGGAGGCTAGCCTTTGGGATCTGGTGACTTGAAAAACAACACTACCTAGATGGTAACATCTCTGTATTGTGAACTGACTCAAGAAGAAGCCAGAGACAGAAGGCAATTCAAACTGCTTATATTCTTTAGTCCTGGGAAGCTGTACCCTCAGATTTCTAGATATGGTCTATTTTAGTTCAAAGTGCGATCACACTGTATAAAATATACATTCACTGAGAATGAGACATAGCACAGTTACCCTAGGGACCTGACATCAGGAATTAGGGCAGGCCAAAAAAAAAAAAAAAAAAAAAGAGACAAAACTCTTTAGGCAAACAGGCACAATTCAAACATTCAAGAGGGATTTATGTTTTTCTTGCCCCAGACATACAGTAACTATGATGTGGGAGCCACAGTTTTAGGAATTCTATATCAGGAAACATCTATGTACTTTTGTCAAAGTGATTCTCAATGTAAAAGGATATCAATACGTGGAATGGAAGGTGACAGAATCAAAGGAATTAAAGAGGAGAGGAAAAAGTCACTATTTTACAGAAAGTGTTATTCTTACTGTCTGATGGAGTAAATCACTCTTTTTTAAAATATATTTTTATTGATTTCAGAGAGGAATGGAGAGGGAAAGATGGAAACATCAATGATGAGAGGGAAAGAGAGACATATCAATGATGAGAGAGAACCATCGATCGGCTGCCTCCTACACGGCCCACACTGGGGACTGACCCTGCAACCCAGGCATGTGTCCTTGACCAGAATCGAACCCGGGACCCTTCAGTCTGCAGGCTGACGTTCTTTCCACTGAGCCAAACTGGCTAGGGCAGTAATTTCTTTTAAGGCCTTTGTTTTCCATAACTTTCTCCCCACTTCCTGGTGAAGGGACAGAGAAGTCCAATATGCCATATTACAAATACTAGGATTCAAACTTAAATTTTAAGGGTAGGCATAATAAGTGAAAATGAGTTCCTTTTTGCTTTGTTCTTTTTTTAATTTAA
>NW_006298628.1:3642547-3646211 GCF_000327345.1 Myotis davidii
GGCATACTTATACTAAAAACTATTCATTGTTTATCTGAGACTCGAATTTTATTGAACATCCTGTATTTGTATTACCTGAATCTGGCAACCCCACCAGTAGTCTGCTTTCAGATTTTGAAGATGGCAGCCAATGACTTTGGAACTGTTTGGTTATATAAAAGGGAATTTTAAAATAGCTTTGTGTGGTCCTAATCATTTTGACTTAGTGGATAGAGTGTCAACCTAAAAGGTCCCAGGTTTGATTGCGGTCAAGGGCATGTACCTCAGTTGCAGGCTCTTCCCCGGCCAGGGCCCTGGTCAGGGCAAGTGCAGTAGGCAACCAAACAATGTGTTTCTCTCACATTGATGTTTCTCTTTGTCTTTTCCTTCTCTCTTCCATTCTCTCTAAAAATCAATGGAAAAATATCCTTGGGTGAGGATTTTTAAAAAAATCAATAAACTATTCTTTAAAAAAAGAAAGAAAAGAAAATAGCTTTGTGTGTTTTGCAAAACTTTTTCTTGAGAGTTGATTGGCATTCTGTCATGTTTAGGTTTTTTTTAAAATATGCTTTTTATTGATTTTAAAGAGAGAGGAAGGGAGAGGGGTAGACAGAAACATCGGTGAAAGAGAGACATGGATCAGCTCTCTCCTGCACGCCCCTTCCTGGGAATTGATCCCACAACCTGGGCATGTGCCCTGACCAGGAATCTAACGGAGGACTTCTTGGTTCCTGGGTCAATATTCAATCACTGAGCCACACTGGCTGGGCATGTTTATTTTTTTAGGCTATGAAACCACTTCAAGGACTTCTAATTTTCGTACACCCCAAGATATTAATCTTAGTGGAAAACAGCATAGTTTAATGTCAACCGGCTCCATTAAAAAATCAACTGGTCTCATCAGATATTTCAAATGCTTTAAATACTTTTCCTGAGATTAAATACCCATGTTCAAAATAGGGTGGTGATTGTGCCATATTTTATAAGAGACATTGCTTTGAGAGTGATGTTGGCAAGATTATATAGAGTAGCAGCCAAATGCTAATCTACCACACTGGGAAACCAATCATAGTTTTTTATTTCTTTCTCTCACACTTGTTGCTATATTAATATACTTTTAGTATTTTCACTCACCTGAAAATGATGCAGTCAGACATTATAGACCTGATTCTGCCACTCCTATAGCTATTACTAGTAAAGCTTAACCATTTTAATGGGGAAGGAAAAAAATACTGTGAAGAATAAAAATTCACAGGATTTTCATAAGGAGTTTCTCAAAAGAATCTCACACTTTAACATTACTCAGGAGAAGGAAATCTTTTCATAATTATTAATAATTTGGTCCTTTCAAAAAAATCATCTCTTCCAACCTGTTTCTTAAACATTTATTGCTACTGTGTACTACTCTTGAGTGTATGTGTCTTCTTTTATAAACAACACTAGAGGCCCAGTGCATGAAATTTGTGCACGGAGGGGGACGGGATGCAGACTCTCAGCTTGTGTCCTCTTGCAATCCAGGACCCCTCAGTGGATGTCGGGCCTAAACCGGCAGTCGGACATCCCTCTCACAATCCTGGATGCTGCATGTACCAGTGACCATACTTTTCATACAGGTAAAAGGCATCTTGCTGTTGGCATCAGCCAACAGCTATAGGCATCAGCTATATTTTTTGCCCTGATTATACAAAGTAGAAGTAATTGGCTTTGTCACACAGTTATAAATGTCAGAATCAGGGCTGATCACAAAAGGTGCAAGCCAGAGTCCATGCATGGCATCGCTGCATCATCCGGTGTTTTCAGTGTTAGAGTAGCCTTGCCAGGTTTTAATTTTTATCTCTAAGAGACTCTTCCCACTATATAGGGTAGGGTTCCTAGACCTGGCCAGCAATTGGCCATCTGTGGGGCAACCGGCGGGCAGGGTGATGGGGGGCCTGCTGGCACCTGCCTTGGCTTGCAGCCTGGCGCCGCTCGCTGGCCAGCCCCATCCCCCACTGCCACATCGCCTCCCTCTGTGGGGTGACCAGCGGGCAGGGTGATGGGAGGGGCCCACTGGCACCTGCCTTGGCTAGTGGCCTGGTGCTGCCTGCTGGCTGGCCTTGCCCCCCAATTGCTGCTTCTGGTTGCCTCCATCTCGGGTGGCAGATGCTCAATGCGTTGACTGTCTGCCCCCTGATGGTCAGTGTCTGTCATAGTGACCAGTCCTTTCGCCGTTTGGTCAATTTGCATATTAGGGTTTTATTATATAGGATGGTTTTGATCTACACATGTTGGGTGTATCAGTAGTTCATTTTTTCATATTGCTGAGTAGTATTTTAGGACTATATGCAACTTTTAGAGAAGAATAAACACCTTTATTATATGAACGAAGATAGGAGGGAGGAGGATTTATTTGCCTTTCCAGGCCTTGATTTTCCTTGGTAAAACCCCAGCTCCTTGCCTCTAGCACACAGCCATCCGCTTGGCAACAGTGACCTGGATTTGGAGCGATGCATGCAAGAGACTTGCCTTGCTGGAAGTCCACCTCTAGAAGACTGCTGATTTGGACATTCTTTTTCCTTTCATCGTATTTCTTTTGAATTTTCTTTGATCATTAAAATCTCTGTCTCTTCAGGAGTCAGCTTGGTCCCCTTCTTGCAGTGCAGGGGCATTGCCTAGTGGGACTCGTACCACTGTCGGTCGGTACAGTGTGCTGGCAATGAGCATGATGCAGTTTTTTTACGAGGGTCATGGTGAGGACCAGTTCGTGGTTGGATGCATATAGACACCAATAATTCTTGTTTTGCAGGCACAACACTGAAGCCCCAGGAGAAGTTGTCCACATTCAGCCTCAAGGCACAGTATTTCTTGCTGCCTACTGGCACGCAGACTAGCATGTGTATACAGTGGGGCCTATCTGGGTGTTGTTAGCAGGGCCAAAACTAAGCTCATATTTTCACTCCTTGTGGTACGACTTTCTCTTGCCCACAGTTTTGTGGCACTTGTGCCAGTTGTCCCAAGAGATGCCCATGGCTCAGTCCCAGCTTGAAAGAGGACTGTATTGCAGTTTATTTATCCACTTTCTTATTTATAAATGTTTGTGAGCGAGTGGAAGGTTATGAAAACTCATACTTACTATATTTCTTCCTATCATATTAGGGACAAACTTATAGACAGTTATGATAGCTCTTCCCCCCCCACACACATTTGGTTGTTTTCTTAGGCTAAGTATCTAGAAGTAAAACTCTGGATCAAAGAGTGTGAAAATTTTTTAAGGCTCTAAAAACACATTGCCAAACTGACCTCCAGGAATGTACCAATTTATAATTTACACTCCTTTTAGCAATATATAAGGACGTCTGCTTCCACACCGTCCAGCATTATTAGCTTCGTTTTCTTTTCATCTTGATTTGGGAGGTGAAAGTGATAGCTCATTGCTGGTTATTTTCCATTTCCTTGATTTCTGGTTAGGAATAATTTTCTTTTTCATTTTGGCCATATTTATTGCTTTGGTGAATTGCTATGCACTTTACACTAAGTATTCTTTCACTTATTCCCCCAGGTACTACATGGAATATACGTTATTATTTTCATTTTGGAAAACTGAAAAATGCATGAATTAAATGACCTGCCTGGGATCTCAGTGGCTAGTAACTGGCAGAGCCAGTGCCAGAACAAACCCAAGTCAGTCTGATTCAGAGCAGGCACT
>NW_006298628.1:3646250-3658758 GCF_000327345.1 Myotis davidii
AAGACTCGGTCTTCCCATTATCTCTTTCTGTGAATTCCAGCGCTGATGTAATTTAACCCAAAGAATGGAACAAGACTAGGAGGAATAGAGCTTGCGTTCCTATGTAGCCCGTCGCTAACAGATGGTGCATAGCATGGCCCACTTAAGAGCAGAGGACCTTCCATCACCTGTTTCACTTAAATATTAAGAACTATTAAAAGACAGTGTTCGCTCTTAATGATTCTCAGAATCTCCTGACTTTCCAAAAACGCCACCCAAATCCTTTATCTATCTCTGGAACCTCCCAGGGCCTTAGTTTCTTCATCTATAAAATTAAGTGTTGGAGTAAGTTATATAAATGTCAAAGATTATGCTGTATACCCGAAACTAACATATTGTATGTGACTATAATTGGAAAATACATTTTTTAAAAGGAATAAAAAGCTTAGATGTTGTATTAGGTACTCTTTGCAGTTCTTTCTAGCTCTTAAATTATTTTTTTTCTACTAATTTTCTGTAGAAAAAGTTATTATACTTGCCTCCATCAGCTTTGGCCAATAAGGGCTACATTCAACAGTTTGTGAAGTTTAGAAAATTCTCCTTAAAAATCTGTTTTCTATTTTTACATACCTTTCCATCCTGACTATCCTTTCCCCCTGATATGTTGCATTATTTTCCAGAGGATCTCTCTCTCTTCCTGCCTCTCCCTCCCTCCTCCTCCCTTCCCCTCTCTCCTGCCCTGGATTTGAATATTCCACTCCACCCAATTTTGTTCCTATGTTGCAACTTTTGTGTTTGTACTGTGCTAGGGTGAGGGACTGAGGAATGAAAGGGTTACGGAATGTGCTAGGGGGAGGGACTGAGGTATGGAAAGGTTACTGGGTCGAGATTGTGACAGAGAAAAATTGCTAGGTTGTCTCAGAAAACAATGTATTATGATTCAACCCAGCCAGGTGTGACTCCGTTTACCTCCCCTTTGTTCTTGTGAACTTCTAAGGAACAGCTAATGAAATGTTTTGTAGTTGTTGTTTTTTAAACATTATGTAGATTTTGCAATAAAGGATTTTTCTGTACCCTTGGTCGGCACTGCAGGCTGCGAAGCCCCTTACTGAAGGGACGCACTGTAGTCAGCTGGCCAGCTTAATAAAGGCTCTTAAATTTAAATTCTGAGTCGGTGGTCTATCTCACTGATTGAACCCATAACACTACTTTCCCCCTCTATCTTTCTCTGGATTCTTTGGTGTTTTAATTGCATCTATTCTCTACGTCCATCTCTGTGAAAGCTACAAGATAGCCATAAAGTCTGGAGACATATATAATAGCTTATTTTTACAGATTGAACTCCTTGATTACTTCTTCGGGGCTATATAGATTTGTTCAGTGGAAATGAAAATTAAAGCTAAGTTACATGAGGCAAAGCCTCACAGATTCATTTACAGGAATTGATAGAAACTCTGTAGCACTGTATGCCCTGTAGGTTGATGCATCACATTAACTAAGCATTTCTAATGAGGGACATTATATTGACCATATCATGTAATGTTATTGAACATAGAATATATGATATTGTAATATTCATAAGCCTTCAGTTATGGATGTTCACCTATGTTTCCAGATTTTCTGGCCACTTGTGTTCATCAGTGGATTTTTGTTCTTGCCTTTTCTTTCATTTTGCATTATACATATTTCTTCTTAAGTATGCTCTTCATTAGAACTAGCCCCTGGCCGAAACCGGTTTGGCTCAGTGGATAGAGCGTCGGCCTGCGGACTGAAGGGTCCCAGGTTCGATTCCGGTCAAGGGCATGTGCCTGGGTTGCGGGCACATCCCCAGTGGGAGATGTGCAGGACGTAGCTGATCGATGTTTCTCTCTCATCGATGTTTCTGACTCTCTATCTCTCTCCTTTCCTCTCTGTCAAAAATCAATAAAATATATTAAAAAAAAAAAACTAGCCCCTGTATTAATGATTTAGCTTTGAAGATAAAACCAAATGCTTCAGTGGAGTCTATCAAGAACCAGAAGTTGTAGAACAATTTAGGTCTGTCTTGCCCCGTCTATGTTTGTCAATGGCCAGAATTTCTGTCCCAATTAAGAGGAGGAAGTTACTCAAGAGAGGCCCCCTGAGCAACACTCAGCATCCATTTAGAAAAATAGTGTGTCAGCTACGTCCTTTTTACTTTTCTGGAACAGTCTGAGAAATTATTAAAGACAATAAAATATATCTCTACAAAGTGCTGTTTCCTGAGCCATTTAAATGTTTATTTCTTACTCCTTTCTTTCATTTTTCACAAGATTGAGAGACAAGAATTTAGGATTCTCACAACACAAATGAGAAAGTGGATGTCCAGATAGGTTGTGAATTTCCAAAGCTCACAGTAAGTTGGACCAGATCTGAAAGCAGAAACTGGATCTCTCTGCTGGCTGAGTCTCCTGTCCATGGCGTTTGATACTGCAAGAAGCTGTCTGGTTAATGTAGAGGATGTGGCTTGCTTATTCATGGCTCTTGGAAAATGAACCTTTCTCTTCCTCTCTTCCTTCCTCCCTCCCTCCTACCTTCAGAATACACACACACACACACACACACACACACACACACACACATACCCCTTCACTTTATTAAATGAGCAAGAGGGGGGGAAGTCCACAGCAGCCTGCTGTCTGGCATGGCTCAGGTGGTAGCCAGCCACCTAGAAGCAGGGAAATGACTGTGTGGTCACTAGTGATTTCAGTGATTTTTTTCCCCCCCCCCACCAGCTGTCATCACAATTTCCAGAAAAGCTGCCAAGAAAAAGCAGTAGTTAGCATTTCACAGGACCCTTTCCCTCCACACTGTTACGGATCTTGGAACTTTTCTGACTGCCTTTTGCCCACAGTCTCTCCTTCCTCCACCATTCTGGATAAAGAGACGAGGCATTTGACCTCACCTACAGTTGAAGAACTCTACTCTTGAAGATGCTTCCCTTCTGCCAGAAACCCTCACTGAGACTGCGTTATTATTCCTTTCCCTAATCTGGATGGTTTCCTCCAAATCAGCACCCTTACGAAAAAGCATCTTATTCCTACCTGCCTTCCCCCCTTTCTTCTGTTGAGCCCTCTCGCTCTAAACAATACACTCAGGCCTCTAGCTCTTGAGGCACTTATCACACTGTAGGTAACTAGCAATTGAAGTGCTTATCTTCACCTCTAAGGAATGTGACTTAATGTATCCCAACCCAGCAAAGTGCCTGGCCCATTGTTGAGACTCAGTCAATCTCTGTTGAACAGAATTTGCCTAACTTGGCCTCAGGCACCTCCCGAATTTCACAGTGTGCTGAGTAAACCAACTGTTCCCTTCCTGTCTGGGGAGACCCACCCAAAGACCAGAAGAGGGAGGTCACACCTCTGCAGAGACAGGGGCTTGACTGATGTCCCCCTCTACCTATAATCCAGTGGTTCTCAACCTTTCTAATGCCGCGACCCTTTAATATAGTTCCTCATGTTGTGGTGACCCCCAACCATAAAATTATTTTCATTGCTACTTCATAACTGTAATTTTGCTACTGTTATGAATCATAATGTAAATATCTGATATGCAGGATGTATTTTCATTGTTATAAATTGAACATAATTAAAGCATAGTGATTAATCACAAAACAATATGTAATTATATATGTGCTTTCCGATGGTCTTAGGCGACCCCTGTGAAAGGGTTGCGACCCACAGGTTGAGAGCCGCTGCTATAATCCTATTCCATACTTTCTCCTCTACCACAGGCTAAGTAAGGCAGTCCTCAAACTTGTTTTTTCCAGACATATTTGTGGGGGCAGAGCTGCTAATAGAACAGGCTATGGACCAGGTAGGGATCAGGGTTGAGGTCAAAGCCTGAACTATCCTATATAATAAAAGGCTAATATGCAAATTGACCAAACAGCAGAATGACCGGTCGCTATGATGCACACTGACCACCAGAAGGCAGATGCTCAACGCAGGAGCTGCCCCTGGTGGTCAGTGGGCTCCCATGGGGGGGCGCCACTCAGCCAGAAGCCAGGCTCACAGCTAGCTAGCACAGCAGCGGTGGCAGGAGCCTCTCCCACATCTGTGGCAGTCCGACCTCCCCTGAAGCTCCCTGACTGTGAGAGGGCGCAGGCCGGGCTGGGGGGACCCTGCTTAGTGCATGAATTTCATGCACCAAGTCTCTAGTATTATAGAAATCTCTAAGAACGTTAGATTAGAATTTGATATGGATCGACAACGTACTCGATTGATAACCCAAGAGAGGTCCATAGAGGTGGGTTAAGAGTGCTGTCTCTAGCCCTAGCTGGGTTGGCTCAGTGGATAGAGCCTTGGCTTGTGGACCAAAGGGTCCCAGGTTCGATTCCGGTCAAGGGCACATACCTTGGTTGCAGGCTCCTCCCAGACCCAGGCCCTGGTCAGGGCTCATGTAGGAGGCAACCAATTGATGTGTTTCTCTTACATCAATGTTTCTTTTACCCTCTCTCTTCTACTCTCCCTAAAAATCAATGGAAAAATTATCCTTGGGTGAGGATAAATAAATAAATAAATAAATGGTTTCTTAAAAAAAAAAAAGTTGTCTCTAGAGACCTGCTATCTAGGTTCAAATAGTATTTGTGTGATTTTCAAACTATGTAACCTTGGACACATTAATCTCTACTTTATCTTTCTATACCTCAATTTTCTCACCCACGAAGTAGGGATAATAATGGTACCTGTGTCATAAGGTTGTTGAAGGGTTAACTAGGCTAATACATGTTAGTGCTCAGTGTTGTTATTACTAAGGAGAATGGCTTTGGATGGCACCAAATTTATGGTGAGGATTTTATGTGCAAAGGCAGGGCTGAGGCAGAGTTAAGTAGCAGGGTCTGGAGATAACAGAATGTCTTTGGATAAGCGAGTGCAAAGAATTTGGAGTTTAGGGTGGGGGAACAATCAGAGAAGCGAGTAAAGTAGAGAAATAGGGAGAGAGGAAATTTTAAAAGCAATTTCAAATTTACAATAGTAGTTAGGAACAGGTATATTTAATTCAAAATTGTTGATGTTGCTGAGATCTAAACCACCACAAAAATAAAATGGTACCATACTCCTTGGAGAGTAATTTGGCACTATCAAAATTAAAATGTATATATTTTTGACCCTTTAATTCTATTTCCAGGAGTTTATCCTACCTTGGTACTTGCAAACAGACTCGTGACCTTTTTGCAAAACCAGAGTTTAGGAACCACCACCTGTCTATCAATGGAATACTATGTGTCCATTAAAAATATTGAGGTAAGGTTATACATATTATACATTATATCTATGCAATAGAATACTATGTGTCCATTAAAAATATTGAGGCAAAGTTATCCATATTATAGCCAATCTAAAAAAAGAGATACATATCTCAGGCAGCGGGGGAGCCTAAGAGTCAATGGAAGCAGCCATGCCAAAGTCCAAGCCAGAGTCTAAACACCTGGAAGAATTTAGAGGCTTCATATTTGGAGTGGCTGGTGGGGGTAATGAGGAATGAGAATCGCAAAGCCTCTCACAGAGTTGCATGCAGGGAAAATCATCATAACAGCAGGTGGGGATTTAGCAAAGGGGAAGGTCCTTGATAATTCCTTTAAAAACATCAGGTGTTTGTAGGTCCCATGCAGAAATCTGTAGTTTTTGGTCGCTGGGTGGGTCTGGTTTGCTAAATGCCCCAGGGACAGATTGAGGAAAGGTAGTAGTGGAGCAGGATGATGGGTCGAGGAAAATGAGCCTGGGAAGCTATGTGTGGATAATCACAGTTATGTGGATTTCAATTAGCTTTTCATCTGAGCTCAAAGGATAGTAATCAAAAGATTGATATCAACAGAGAAGGGCCTCGCTGTCTTAGTAAATACATATATATTTTAATGTTTTTATTGAGAGAGAGAGGAAGAGAGAGGGTGATAGTAACATCCATGAGAGAGAAACATTGATCTGCTGCCTCCTGCACCTCCCTACTGGGGACTGAGCCCGCAACCAGCAACCCCAGCATGTGCCCTGACTGGGAGTCAAACCAGCGACGAGGTCTTGGTGCATGGGTTGACGATTAACCCCTAAGCCACACCTGCCAGGCTTACTAAATATTTTTTTAAATCAGTGATTTAGATCAGCAATTTTCAACCTTTTCATCTCATGGCACACATAAACTAATACTAAAATTCTGCAGCACACCAAAAAACATATTATTTTATATATATATAAATTTTTTTTTTCTGATCTGACCAAAAAACAGGTATAATTTTGATTCATTCACACTGGACAGCTATTGTTGTGTTGGCTCTTGTCATTTTAAAATTTGACAGTCTCAGGGGAAAGAGGTCAGTGCCTCTGACTAAATAATCAGGTCTTGTGTGTTTTCAAAATTCTTGTGACACACCACTTGAACATTGCTGACTTAGATGATGATCTCGCTGGGACAGATAATTAACAGAATGGATGATAGAAACCAGGTTTAAAATAATCTTGACAGATTAGAACAAAGTGCCAAAACCAACAAGAAATTTGACAGGGATAAAGTGAAGACTTAAGTTTCGGTTTTTAAAACATCAATCGTACAGAAAGGAGCGAGACTGGCTTGACAGCATTTGTCGTGAAAAAGGTTTGGGTCTCACTAAATCCAGCTCCTTGTCACTGTTTCATGAAAAGACAATGTCAGATCAAGAGAGCTCACAGTCTCACCGTGTTTTGAATTGACCCGTTGTGACTTCCAGGAAGATATTGATGAATTAGTGTACACCAGTGAGAGATCAGGTTGGGAAAAAGTCCAGTAACTTCACCAGGTGAGGAAGAACGGGACAAGCTTGGACATGTTGAATATGGGGAAGGGAAGAAGAAGGAGCATAAATAATAGTTGTCCTCAAGTAGCTGTGTTTGACAAGTATAAGGCTAACACTGTGAAATTGCCAATGTTTAACCATCTTGATCCCTAAACTGGCAATTTCGTTTGGCTCAACCTAGTAGAAGAGGATGGAAACTCTTTTTGTAATGCTGCAGAGACCAATGAGAGTCAATGGGTGAAAGAGGGAAGCAAAGATTATATCAACATAGGAAGGAGTTTGTCACAATCAGATGCTCTAGAGCAGACTGAGCTGCCTTACAGAGTTCTAGGTTCCTTGTCACCGAGAGAGCCCAGGCAGAGATGGGCAACAGTCTCTCGAGGATATTTAGAGTTTTCTGCATTCAGTGGGAGACTCCATGATCCAGCCTGAGTCTCCGGCCTCTCCAGCTGAACTCCACAAAACCAAGACAACACAGCAGGCTGCTGGGAATGCCTTGGCCATTCTGTGCTGTCTTCTACTGCTGTGTCTCTGTGCACATCAGTCCTAGAATTTCACATCTCCTAACTAGGCACCCTTCAAATTCCTACTCACCTCTGCGGACTCAACTCAAGGGTAGGCCCATCTGAACTCTCCAAATGGTCTGCCACACTCTCGCCTATGCGCTTGTACCTGCTGCTTACTCTGTAGTGTCACTTAACTTTCTTTTGTAATTTTTTGTGGACCCGTCTCTCTCCTACTAAGTGTGTGTGAGCTGCTTATGGGCCAGAAACAGCTCTTCCATCTTTATATCCCCAGTGTTGGAGCAGATTTTGTAGCTTCATATTCTTTTAATAACATTAAGTGAATGCATAATATTTTTTTATTTTTTTAAAAAATATATTTTATTGATTTTTTACAGAGAGGAAGGGAGAGAGCTAGAGTTAGAAACATCGATGAGAGAGAAACATCGATCAGCTGCCTCCTGCACATCTCCCACTGGGGATGTGCCCGCAACCCAGGTACATGCCCTTGACCGGAATCGAACCTGGGACCCTTCAGTCCGCAGGCGAACGCTCCATCCACTGAGCCAAACCGGCTTCGGCAAGTGAATGCATAATATTAATATTGGATGTTTTGATTATATATGTAAAATTTTAAAAATTATTACCTATGCATTTTAATAAAATATTAATTATTCAAAATTAATGCCCTTACTATGGGGGATACACATTGATATTTTCTATTTTATTTTGTTCATTTTTAAAAATAGAAGTCATAATCTAGGTTCCAAAATTAATGTAGGTTTCCAGCCTTATTCTGAAAAACACTGAACTATATAGTCAAGAGCAGGGATTTGAGCTCTGGCCTGGTAGCTCATTTGATTAGAGTGTCATCCTGATACACTAAGGTTGCAGGTTCGATCCCTGGTCATGGCACATACAAGAAGCAACCAATGATGCACAAATAAGTGGAACAACAAATCAATATGCTTCTCTCTCTCTCTCCCTCTCCCTCTTTCTCTCTCAGTCAATTAAAAAATAAAAAGAGCAGGGGTTTGAATGGAAGGTATGAGAACCTAAGGGAAGCTGTGGGCCTCCTTGCCAGAAAGATGCATGTGTGCACTGCACTGACATTCAATTTCAGAGGCTCCTTGTACCCACTAAATCCTTCTGTGCGTCATGGGTTATGAGAGTTTCTTCTAACTTCTATTTTTCTGAGAAGCATGTTGACGTAGTTTAGGAACACCTAAGAGTCACCCATAGAGAGAGCACAAAACTGGAAGGGAGGTGCAGAAAGCACAAAGACTAGAGGGACAATGCTGGGGTGGGGCAGGCAGGACAGTTCAGTACGTGTGAAAGGCAGAGGAGTGGGGAGCGAAGTAGATCCTGGTTAAGGGTTAGGAGGAAGGAAAGGCGCAGCACCCCTGGGCGCGGAGAGTAGGCCTGCTGATCTGATCTTCTTTCCAAACTGTGGGCTTTCTCCTCTCCTCCCCGTTGCTCACTTTCCCTTCCTCCCCTGATGGAAACTCTGAAACTTTTCCTCTTTGCTTCCAGATGGGGAGCTCTGGCATAATGAGTGTTCTGGCCCGTGTGCAATGACTCCGTTCTCTCTGCCAAGGGATCAAGTTAAAATCCGCTTTCCTGGAAACCAGCTCATGTCTTTAGGAAGTATGACCCTCATTAGGGAGAGATTGGGACCTTTGGATAAAGAAGGGATAGGAAAATATTTTTCAGCTTTCGCTGATACAGTAACTTACAAGGATAAAATATGAACACCGCCCTAGCCCGTTTCGCTCAGTGGATAGAGCGTTAGCGTGTGGAATAAAGGGTCCCGGGTTCAGTTCCAGCCAAGGGCACATGCGCAGGTTGTGGGCTCAATCCCCAGTAGTGGGTGTGCAGGGGGCAGCCAATCAATGATTCTCTGTCATCATTGATGTTTCTGTCTCCCCTCCTCTCTGAAATCAATAAAGAAATATATTTTTAAAATAAATAAATGAAGTATGAGCACCAACAAATAATTTAAAAATGGGATCTCCTGTTTCTGAGATCTAAACTCAGGATCACAGACTTGATAAGGTCTTCCTTGAATCTTAGGTAACTCTAAAGTGTTTTCAACAACATGTTGAGGACACAACAAACATATATCTCACATTCCACAGGATATATCGGGAAAGGGACATAAGCATAACACAATTGATTTCCTATTCCCCGTCGGGAATTTGGGGGTTGTGAGAAGTTCTGTAAAATCCAGAAAGCCCAGGACATTATTATAGTCCACTATTAACATGGCTAAGGGGAAAAGAATGAAACTTGGGTGGGGTTAGGAACCTGAGTTATGTGCCTAGATAGGCCCTGACTCACTCTGTGATGATGGCCAGTCACTTCCTGGCTCAGTGTTCCAGTCCCCCTTTTCCCCAGCCCCTTCGCCTGCCCAAGTAAAATAAAATAACAATTTTATTCTTTCTTAAGAAAGTTAAACCCGATAGTTTCTATAAAGCACTCTGGAAAATAGCCAGCCTCTGAGCGTAGCAATGTGAGATGATCTTACTCATTTTATAACCAATGTCCTGGGTGATACCTAAACCATGAGGACTATAAACTTCTTTATTTTTGTTGGAATCCTCAGTTGGGGAGGAAATACAAAGGTGTTCCGCTTCCTCTTCTGTCTCTTCTGACTTCTGGAAATGACACTGTTGTGTTGCTAAAAGGTCCGTAGGGAGATATTTGGGAGATAACTGGGTAACACCCAACTAGGTCAGGGAATGAGTCAGAGCTCAAGGACTCCATACCAACCTCTCCCACTCCTGCCAGGAAACCTCCTGGAGTGAGACAGAGATGAGAAGGGAGCCAAGGGGCGGGCCTCACGGCTGCCTGCCCTGGGGCCTCTGGCTGGCTATTTCACCCTAGTATGCCCTGCAGCTGGACTGCGTCTGCTGACGTGCAAGCTGTGACACACTCTTGCTGACGTGCAAGCCGTGACACACTCTCCCTCCCTCTCTCCTGAACCTCTGCTCAGTCCTAGAAACAGATGGCCCATCCCACCCCAGAAGTGACTATAGGAGAGATGAGAAGGAAAGGGAAGAACCGAACCAGGTGGAGATCTATCCCTTCAGAAAACACAGGGCAAAATACAAGAGACATTTGTCTAGGAGGTGAAGAGGAAGTAGAAACTGCATTCTCCTCTGACGAATCAGGATAAGAACAGAAGAGCATCGTGGCCGGGCTGACACAGATGATAGAACAGGATTGAGAGCTAAGGCTGAGAAGGACCAAGTAATATTAGCCTGAAATCCTGTAAGACTCAAGAGCAAAATGGCAAAAAAAAAAAGTCACAATTCTTGTTTGGAGGTCCTCAGCTCTTGCAAATCCCTCTCTCTTTCATCACCATCAATCCCAGTTGGTAGCAATCCTTAGACCTCTCCTCCAAGACAAAAAATAAGACCATTTTAGGCACCCAACGTCTCCCAGTCACATGTTTCCATAAATGATTTCACGTAGTAGTGCTCACAATAGCCTTACCAGGTAAGTTTTATTATCATCGCCATTTCACAGAGGGGTACACTGAGACTTTAATCACTTAGAGGATTAAAGTGTTTTGTTCAGAGAGTTTGGAAGTCGTGGGGTCTGTACCAGTTACCAGAATCCCCAGAGATTCCATTATACCAAATTGCCTTTGATATAAAGTCAAATCAAGTCAAAAATAGTAGAGATTTCTTAAAGCTCCCAAGGATCTTGGAGCAGTAAGGAGCGGACCAAGTAAAGAGCAACTCTCTAAAGGTAGGTATTTTAAATCCTGGAATTGTTGGGTTTGCACAGGCCTCCCTGCAGTCTGAAATCCCCGTGCAGCCTTGGTACCCTCTAGTGGAAGTTTTCTGCATTCACACAGCTTCCCTTCAACCCCAAAGAGCTGGAGAGCATCCCAAAAGAATGTTCAGCGGGAAGGTACATGTTTATAAGTCAGAGTCCATGGCTGGTAAACAGAAGAATACAGACTAAAGGTATGCTAAGCACTTGGTTCACAAGGGGCCCCAAAGGGAATCCTTGCCAGTGTATTATAAATGAGCTCAGGCCTTTGTGCATTATTAATAAGAGCTAAATAAATAAATAAATAAATAAAAAGAGCTAAATACACATCACAAGAGACTGGAGGCTTTTAGGGCTCTAGAGAGTGACTTTTTTAAAAAAAAAATGAAGAACATTAGTGGTCAGAGATGTGAAGTGACTTTCTTTAAGGCAGGGTCAGTCATTGTCAGCAATGGTGGGACTTGAACCCGTGTCTCCTGCCTCCCAACCCGGAGCCCTTCCCACTGCATCACACTTTTATATTTCTTGACTTTAGACATAAATTGATGTGCATGTAAGGACATGGGGTTGTAGGTATAATCAGCAAGTTGTTTTTCCTTCGTCTGCCCAGAATCTATACACTTTCCAATTTTTTGTTCAACATGTTTATAGAATGTCTATTATTGCCAAACACTACTCTAAGGAATTGCTTTTACAGGGCACCCCAGCATATGGCAACAGTCCCCAGGCTCCTGAACCCGCGTCTACAGCCCTCCTGACACTCCTGAAGCTTCTCCCCCATTTCCCAGTGCTAACGTGTGTCGTCAGATTTCTGTCTGTCTCCCTCCACCAGCAGAGGTAATCCCTGGGAGCAGAAGTGGGTTAGAAACAGATTACTCTGATCCAGGGGCTTTGTTCTCTCTTCTCTAAACGTGGCTAGTGTTGGGGGCGGGGTGGGGGGGTAGTGGGGGAGGAGTAGGAGGGGGAAGAGATGGTGTCACAAATAGCTTGAAATTCCCTTTTAGGATTATTGCTTGATTTAGCCAGCTGGGGCGAAAGTGGAGCAAGAAGAGGCTAGGGATTAATTCTAGACCTAGCTTCAAGAGCAGGCGGCATGGGCTTCTTTTCTGGCTGAGCTGGAATGAGCAGTATCTTTTTCTAAACATACCTTTGGAGATAAGGAGTCTGAGGCAGGCAGAAACGGCAAAGGCGAAGGCCTTTGCCCTCCGCAGTAGGGCTGAGTGGGAGGACAGATGAGAAAGAACGACAGCTAGAAGAGAGTCGTGCAGCACAGACATAAGAAGTCACTTTGGACTTGGAAACAGACCTGCCTCTAGGTGGTCTTAGTTTCAACAGAGGTGAGAACTGCTCCCTAGGGGGCCACAGCTAACACACAGGGCTTCCTGGGGATTTCCAGCGCCTATCTGGGTTAGGAGCTGTCTTGCTTTAGGGACATTGCCCTGGGGTGGACTCTGGGGGC
>NW_006298628.1:3658816-3660502 GCF_000327345.1 Myotis davidii
ACGTAGCAGGACTCTGCTAGGCTGTGTACATCCCTCCCAGGGTCAGAGGGCTTGGAGGCAGTGGCCATAACTAACCAGAATGGGAACATGGATTAACTCATTTAATGATTTAATAACAATTCTATGAGTTCGGTACGTACTTACCCCCTTTGTATAGGTGAGGAAAAGAGGTGGAGCCAAGATGTAAACTTAGGCACTGTAGCATTCGCAACCATTATGTGAGAGTCATAGATAGGTAACTCTTGGAGTGACAAAGAAGCTCTGCTAACATTGTTAGCTGGAAATCACTTGAGAACATTCCCTAGAAAGTCAGAACTCTTGGCTTTTCTATGCCACTTTATCTTGGAGAATTCACTTCTGTTCTTCATGCTCGCAGGGAAGGAAGTACAACAGGAATACATGGCAAGCCTGTTGCTTGCATTGTAATCAATAAATACATTGTAATCAGATTCGTTCAGTTCTCCAGAAGGATTTTTCTTCTTTGAATCAACTGTGCTCCTCTTAGAATGCAGGTTACCAGAAAGAACTGCAGGAATTTCAATCTTAGATGCCACCTGCCCTGGGGGGGGAGGGGGGGATGCAAGTACACGCCCCCCCTGCTTATGAGATATCCCATTCTTTTTGGCTCCGTTTAGAAATTTCAAAATTTGGAGAAATAAATCAATTTTGCCTTTTGCTTCATCATATTTCATCTGGGATTCTATTCATTTATTGAATAAATACATGAATGTCTACTATGTGCAAGACTGTTCTTTGCAAGGCTGAGCCCCTAACCACTTTATTCCTCCCTCTAATACTGCTTATGAGATATCCCATTCTTTTTGGCTCGGTTTAGAAATTTCAAAATTTGGAGAAATAAATCAATTTTGCCTTTTGCTTCATCATATTTCACCTGGGATTCTATTCATTTATTGAATAAATACATGAATGTCTACTATGTGCAAGACTGTCCTTTGCAAGGCTGAGCCCCTAACCACTTTATTCCTCCCTCTAATTGCACGAGTTCCCTTCTCTTGCTTTTTCTGAAATGTGAATTACTAGGGTTAGAGAATTAAGAAATATCCCGTGGTGTTACTTTCCCAGCAGGCAGCTCCCAATTTTCCATGGAGTTAATGAGATAGAAAGATATGAATTTTCCAAAAGAGCAGCTAATAGGAAAAGAGAAGCTCATTCATTCATCTCAGAATGAATTAAATGATGTTAACTTCCCTTATTATTTCATCCAGGCTGACATGAAACAAATTTGCATTCCTTGAGAAGCTGACCAGAGGGCAGGCAGAGGATGATCTGTGATGTGTTGGCTACCATGTGAGGCCAACATAAACTCAACAGTGGAGCAAATAATCCCAGACAGATTATACCAATATTCCGTATTAATAACTACTCAGTGGAGTGGGGTTTTTTTCACTTCGGTGGTGAGACAAGTAAAATAAAAATTTCATGTTTTATTTTCTGGGGCATAGATTGACAGAAGTCTGTTAACAAATGACTACCGTATTTGCCGGCGTATAAGACGATTTTTTGGCCCTGAAAAATATGCCTCCAAGTGGGGGGTCGTCTTATACGCCAGGTACACTTCAGATAGACTGCCCATAGTGCTTGCCCCGTGCCATAGTGGCCTCCCGATGCCAGCCCCCTTCATTCCACATACCGTTCAGGCATCAGCAGCGCTGCTGGGGCTCTGAA
>NW_006298628.1:3660585-3662316 GCF_000327345.1 Myotis davidii
CTCCCACGGCCCCTGGGAAGCTGGTGGAACCGCACTAACCACCCAGACGGCTTGGCTTTCTCGATAGCCTGCGAACCAGAGTGCAAGGGCGAGAGGGGCGAGAGCAGCTGTTGTCAGGATAAGATAAGAACCTATAGGTAAGCGGCCCCTGTGAGGCTCCCATGGCCCCTGGGAAACCGGCGGAACTGCGCGAACCACCCAGAGGAACCACCCAGACAGCTTTGTCCACAGCCTGCGAACCAGAGTGCAGCCCCAAGCACAACTATCACCCGAAGGGGAAGGGCGAGAGGGGCAAGAGCAGCTGTAGTGTTGCTTTCTCCTCACTCCTGGTAGCGAAATCCTCATTTTAAACATAAGAGGACACATTATTTTAAAAAGCCGTTACGTGTCTCCGTACCCTTTCTGAGTAGAGCTGAACAAGTCATGAGAGACCTTTCCAAACACAGGGAGGGACACGTAGAGGATGGAAATAGCTACATTTTCCATGTGTATGACCTTTGACCCGGCGACAAAAAGCGTACACCTATGGTTGAGGACAGTGGGGGGTAAGAGCAGAGGGTGGGGTGGTAACTGGGTGGAGGGGAGCTATGGGGGAAAAAAGGGGAACAACTGTAATAATCTGAATAATAAAGATTTAAAAAAAAAGAACCTATGGGTAAGTGGAAAGTGTTTGCCATTTAGCAATGATTGCTGCACTGGATTTTCCAGGATGATGCCAACATCATGCATCCTTAAACAACTGAATGTGAAGCAGGACAGCCTAGTAATTCATGGGTTCTGGAATTAGACTGCTTGCACTTGAATCTCAGTTCTGCCAGTTATTAGCCATCGAATCTTTTTTTAAATTATATTTTTATTGATTTTTTAAAATATATTTTATTGATTTTTTACAGAGAGGAAGGGAGAGGGATAGAGAGATAGAAACATCAATCAGCTGCCTCCTGCACACTCCCTACTGTGTATGTGCCCACAACCAAGGTACATGTCCTTGACCAGAATCGAATCTGGGATCCTTGAGTTGGCAGGCCAATGCTCTATCCACTGAGCCAAACTGGTTAGGGCTACTTTTATTGATTTTAAAGAGGAAGGAAGAGGGAGAGATAGAAACATCAATGATGAGAGAGAATCATTGATTGGCTACCTCCTGCACGCCCCACATTGGGGATCGAGACCCAGGCATGTGCCCTTGATCAAAATCGAACCCGGGACCCTTCAGTTGGCAGGCTGATGCTGTATCCACTGAGCCAAACCGGCCAGGGATAGCATCCAATCTTAATTTCTGTAATTTCTCTAAGACCCAACCTCCTATGTAAAAGGAGAACATTACTCTTGTTTGTGGTGAGAAGTAATTTAATTCATACATGTAAATGCTTAGAAAATTGCTTGGCACCCGGTAAACATTTCTAAGTGTAAACTATTATTTGTTCATGTTAACCCCATGCCTCTGTCCCAAAATGACAGATAAGAAATGTTTTTGTCGTCCACGTGTCTTTTGCTTCAATAAACGCAGTAGCCAGTATGTTTGTTCAATAAACATACTAGTCATCTGACATTAAGAAAAAATTTTCTTTACACAGTACAGATTGGGAAAACTAAGGGCTTAAGTTTAAGGTCACACAGCACATTGAGGTCAGATACAGACCCAGAAACTAATCGTGATTGCCTATCTGGGATCAAAGCAGGCATTGGGAAAAAACACTGGTCTCGGGAGAGCCACACCTTTTCATCAGC
>NW_006298628.1:3662343-3669725 GCF_000327345.1 Myotis davidii
ATAGCATAAGAATGCAGCAACTCGGGGCCTCCTGCACGCCTCCTGCACGCCTCCTGCACAGGGAATGCTGCAACTCGGGGCCGCCTGCACGCCTCCTGCGCAGGCGCAGCTCGCGCTCCAGCGCTCCCCGGCGGGCGCGTGACAGCCGTGCGCTCACCCCTCCCCCCCAACTCCGTCTCAGTGCGCACGCGTAGTCTACACGCCACGCGCACGTGCGCGTTCACGCTGCTCACACTTCGGCGAGGGGCGCGCGCCCTGGAAAATTCCACACCCGAACCAGCTCCACCCTCTGCGCCTTCTCTCCGGTCCCAGGCTCTTCGCTCTTAGTCCCCAACCCAGAAGCCTTTGCGCGGACAAGATGGCTGCCCCCATGCCGCGGGGGCTGTCTTGCTTATCCCGGGCTTTAGGATGGTGGTCTCGACAGGTGGGTAGGGAGGGGGCGGATAGGGCTCCAGGGGCTGGAGGAGGAGGACAGGGGAGAGGGAAATACTCCCTTCGCAGTTGTCCTTGGTGAGCTTGGAGGGTACGAGTCACTCCAAGGCGAGGGAAGAGTTTAAGGTAGACCGGGACCCAGCTACTGAGCTGAGTGGCTAAGGAGCGAAAGCCTCGGTAGGGCCAGGAAGGGGAGCAGATTCCCCGGGATTAAGGTGCTGCGGTTTGGTCTGGGTTTGTTTGGCGGGAAGGGTTTAAAGGTAATGGTCTGGAAGGTGAGCTCGCTCCCCCTTGATTCTATAGACGTCCTAAATGGAGCAACATCTGCCACTGTACCTGCCTGAGCAAACCTCATGGTCAGAGAAAAGAGAACTGGCCTTTAAACAGCTGATTAACCAGTTGGGAGCGGTAATGACTGCCATTTACAGTGAGGATACCAATAGAATGAGCAGAATGTAATCTCAGTAAAAAATAAAATAAAATAGAAGCGATGCCAGTGCTTTTCTTATGCTTTAATGATAGCGTCCTGCTCATTTCAGCCTCGGGTCGGTGTTTAATCCCCATCAGACTGAAGGTTTGTTTTTTTTAAATATATTTTATTGATTTTTTTACAGAGAGGAAGGGAGAGAGATAGTCAGAAACATCGATGAGAGAGAAACATCGATCAGCTGCCTCCTGCACATCTCCCATGGGAGATGTGCCTGCAACCCAGGTACATGCCCTTGACCGGAATCGACCCCGGGACCCTTCAGTCCGCAGGCCAACGCTCCATCCACTGAGCCAAACCGGTCTTGGCTGAAGGTTTTTTTGAAAGCAGAAGCCTTGCTTTAATCACTCTGTATCCGAGGAGTTGGCATAGGCCTGCACTATGGAGAATACTAAAGGGAAGCCTTTAGTAAATGTTGAGGCGTTAGTAAAAGTTGCTTACTAGCTTCTAGTAAGAAACACCCATAAATGTTAAAGTAGTAATGCATCCCCCCCCCCAATAGATGGCTTTATAATTGTCCCTAAGTCATTCTTTGTATATTCCCTTTTGACCTTTGCTTAGAGTCTGTTCAAGATAATAGTTTTTTCCAAGTTTACCTATATCTTAACCTTTCCTGCCTTCCAGCCCGTCCTGGTGACTCAGTCCATAGCTGTAGTTCCAGTGAGAACTAAAAAACGTTTCACACCTCCTACTTATGAACCCAAATACAAATCAGAAAAGGAATTTATAGAACATTTCCGGAAAGCAGGAGTTGTCATTCCTCCAGAACGTTTGGAGCGGCCCATCCATCTGGCCTGTACAGGTGAGGCGTGGTGTTTCTGAGACCTTGACCCATTCCCCTTCTGTCGGAGATCATCTGGAAAGTAAAATGATTTGGACTATGGTTGGCACTAGTTAATTAACCACAACATCAGTGGATCAATAGAGCTTCATTAACGATTTACTTTGTATGCACTGTATTTCATGAGGTCATCTTTGATCTTGTTTTCCCACTATTCTTAGAAGGCAAAGGTGAAATTTCCCCATTTTGTACAAGAAGAAACAGGCTCTGAGAGGAAACTTGTTATCTTATTCTGTTTTTTCTAATGTAACATGATTCCCTCTACATGAAAGTCTAGTTCATTAGTCTACTTTATTTAGGATCCCTCCTAATTTTATGTGACCTCAAGATGACTTTTTCTCAGTCTTTCAATGCTTTCTTAGTTGTCTCCTTCTCTCATTTCAGGTAATATCTTTGACCCCTATGTGCCTCCAGAGGGTGATGCTCGGGTGTCATCTCTTTCAAAGGAAGGACTGGCACAGAAGACTGAACGATGGAAGAAGAATGTGGCGTCACAGTTGTCGTAGGTGTCTGAGACAACTGGGAGCTAATATTAGAATAAAGTTTCTTGTTGCTACTTTATTCCAAAGAGATCATCTTGGGCCAATTGGATTGGATAGAACTCCCGTAACAATGTCAATTTGACATTATTTTCTTTCTCTGTAATTGAGTCCGTAGTTAATGTAGAATAATATGGGCATTCTGATTCTTAGCATCTCAACCTTTATTGGTTGTTTTTGTCACATCAATTAGGGAGTTGACTTTGAAGTTTGTAGGACTTTTAAAAAATATATTTTTAAAATTAAAATAAATTTTACTAAAATATATGTTTACTTAATTATTTTTTAAAAATATTTTTAAAGACCTCATGCACACCCCCCACTGGGGACCGAGCCCACAACCCCGGCATATGCCCTGACCAGGAATCGAACTGTGATCTCCTGATTCATAGGTCGATGCTCAACCATTGAGCCATGCTGGCCAGGCCTTAGTCTTTTTATAAGATATTTTTATTGATTGATTTTAGAGGGAGAGAGAAACATCAATTTGTTGTTCTACTTATGTGTATTCATGCGCTGACCAGGGATTGAATTTGCAACCTTGGTGTATCAGGATGATGCTCTAACCAACTAAGCCACCCAGCCAGGGTTCATTCTGACTCTTTAAAAATATATATATATCGCCAAAACCGGTTTGGCTCAGTGGATAGAGCGTCGGCCTGCGGACTGAAAGGTCCCAGGTTCGATTCCGGTCAAGGGCATGTACCTGGGTTGCCGGCACATCTCCAGTGGGAGATGTGCAGGAGGCAGCTGATCGATGTTTCTCTCTCATCGATGTTTCTAACTCTCTATCTCTCTCCTTTCCTCTCTGTAAAAAATCAATAAAATATATTTAAAAAAAAATATATATATCTTTATTGATTTCAGAGAGGAAGGGAGAAGGAGAGAGAGATAGAAACATCAATGATGAGAGAGAATCATTGATCAGCTGCCTCCTGCATGCCCCCTACTGGGGATTTAGCCCACAACCCTGACTGGGAATTAAACCGTGACCTGGTTCATAGGTCGATACTCATAGGGCTCATTCTGACACTTGAGCCTTTCTGTGACACCTGTGTTTTCTTTCTTATTGCTTATAGGGTGTTTTCTTTGATGCCAGAATTATGAAATTTTACTATAAGAAACCTTGGTCTTTAGAATGATTAATTAAAATGAGAGTTAGAAAGTTGAATTCATAGGACTTGACACATTTAAAAAACAATTACTGAATAAATAATTAGATAGACATTAATGGAGGTTAATATAAGCTGTGAGTTATAGAATTGAACGAAGTCTTTAAAAATGATTCTCACGCTTAATTTTACAGCGTACGGAAGATAAGAGAATATGATACTAATTTTAAAATAAAGGACTTCCCTGAAAAAGCTAAGGATATCTTCATTGAAGCTCACCTTTGTCTAAACAAGTAAGTGAACTCCCTGCCTTATACCCATTATGGTCTCATAGCCAGCAGTACTAAAACCATGGCATCATTTGCTCTGGTCTCTGTTATCCACCAAGCTGACCAAAATATGCAACCTCAAAATTTTGGAGGGCAAGGTCCCTACTATCTGCCCTAGCACCAGCCATCCACTCCAGAAACACAGGCCACTATCCCCACAGTCATGATCGGGCTGAGGGAAGAGGGATCATAGATAGTTTGCACATATTGTTCTTCTACCCGAGATCACTAGCCCCTCCCCTCAGCAGGCACTCCCCTGGTTGTTATAAGTGTCCAGTCAGAATCCAGAGTTTGAAATGGTGGTTCTGGTCATTTTTTCTAAGTTACCAGTTGCTTCAATGGAGGACCAACCCTAGCGCTTCCTATTCCATTATTTTGCTTAATGTCTCGAGTCTGTTGTTTTTACTGGGTAGATTCCAGGTCTCCTTTTGAAATGTTTAGTTGTAAGCTCATCTTCATTGGAGAATGTTTCTTCTGAGGAAATCCTAAACAACCTAAGTTATGAACATGCTCCCAGAGAGGTCTTGTGTGTGTTTCTGCCAGATACCTCAGGGATATCATTGGCCAGGTATCAATTTTTATGTTAATTTCTTAGCTTAGGAATTCTTTTTTTAAAAATATATTTTATTGATTTTTACAGAGAGGAAGGGAGAGGGATAGAGAGTTAGAATCGATGAGAGAGAAACATCGATCAGCTGCCTCCTGCACACCTCCTACTGGGGATGTGCCTGCAACCAAGGTACATGCCCTTGACCGGAATCGAACCTGGGAGCTTTCAGTCCGCGGGCCGACACTCTATCCACTGAGCCAAACCGGTTACGGCAAACTTAGGAATTCTTACACCATAAATTTCATATCCACATTTGCGTATAATGTGGGCTTAGAGCTTTAATTTTTCAGTTTCTTTGTTTTTATTTTTTTCTCCCACGCACAGCCCTAGACAGAGAGAAGCATCATCTCTAGGTTGGTGGGCTATTTTTCTAGTCTCTATTTCCTGCAGGTGCAGGACTCGTATGGTCATAGCTTTATTCAGGGATTTCAGTTCCAACTCCCTGTTTTTGGAGGGTCCAAGGTTTTAGGAAGAGACCAGCCCCTAGTCTTCAGACCCTATTTCTGGATCCAGATTTGTATTCTTTCCATCTGGTGTTCGTTCCCTCTTCCTTTCTGGCATCTAGGGATTTACCTATCTTTCTAGTGAACTAGGACAGGGTATTTAAAAATGTGTGTGTGTGTGTGTGTGTGTGTGTGTGTATCATATTCTATCCTACATTTCTAGATGTTTATAGTGGGTGTAGTTTTACATTAGTCCAGTCCATAATGTTACCAGAAGCAGATGTCTTTATTTTTAGTGTAAGTTCCATTGTAAAATAGTAAGTGAACTCATAGAAAAGGGAATTTATTTCTACTGAAGATTTCTAGGTCAGTATAGTGAGGAGGAAGGGTTCATTCAGAGGTGCCAGACATAGTGGTTGAGGTAGCTATCACCACAATTCAGCATAGTCTAGTCTAGAGCTACAGCAGGAGAAATGAGTTGGAATCTTTTCTCTTAGAAATAGAGGTGGGAGGGAAGCTGATAGAACTAATTCCTTACCCATTCTGGAATTAGAGTCAAGAATTTTTAAAGGGATAAAGACTTAAACTGCCCAGGAAGTATTAAACTGTGAGGGCAAGTCATGAATATGTACATAAAGAAACTAATCTATACTCTTAGGTTTATATGAAACTCCTCAGTTAGGAATCTTCCTAAAATCTTGTATGTACAAAGGCTGGGTTTGCTATCTGTTTTCTTACTCTTACTGCATAGAATCAGCATGACTAGGACGCTGTGACAGTAACAAAGATGGGCATGGGGGAGGGGAGCATGGACCAGAAAAGATAGATGATTACCTTTGGCAAGGTTCAAAGATGAAGTGTAAGATTCAAGGCCCAGCCAGTTGGCACTGGTGATGTGTCTGCGGTAAGAAGAGAAGATGAGCTTTTGATTGTTGTTATGTTGGGTTTTGTTCTGTGTTGCAGCTTAGAACAAAAACTAGTCCCCATGTCAGCATCTCTTGCCCATCTTAAGGATGTATATGATAATTCCAGAGCAATTTCTTTCTGCTCCTGAGATTCAGACCTAACTTCACTTGGCTGTGGAGCTCAGGATTTTCTGGTAAATCAGGTTGCTGTTCATCTTGTTTCTCCAGGACTTAGCATATCACCTGGCCTATGGTAGGAGTAAAGAAAATATTTGTAAAAATGAATTGTTTTTCATTTTCAGGGTCATTTTCAACTTTCATACAGGTTATCATAAAAGCAGAAGTCAATGATATGTATCTCTTTTTTAGCTCAGACCATGACCGACTTCATACCTTGGCAACTGAAAACTGTTTTCCGGTAGGTTCTCGGCCTTAGAATTGTGGGATGCTGGATGGGCATATTGTAGACATCACCTTTGGTTTTCTTAAGTAAGGTCAGTTTTGAAAATGTAGGAAGTTTAAAGCAAAAGTTGAAGTTCCATTGTTTTTGCCTGAATGATAATGACTTGATGTGGACTTTGGTAAGGGCCATGCAAATGAGGAAGGAGAAAGTCCCTCCACAAGCAGTACTGAAACCTTAGGTGTGGATCTTGAGCTCAGGGTGTGGGCCACAGTAGGCCAGCCTACACTTGCCTACACTATAAAAAGGGTTTAACAAGCATTCACAAGGCTTACATTGTGTGGTAACAGGGGTGCTAGGTACTTTGGGAGACCCCCAAGGAGGGGGACTTTGTGATTCAAGAATAAGAACTTCAGTTTCTATCAGTTCGGCCTTATCTCCCTAGGGACAGGGATAGCTAACCAAGTCTCGCAGTGGTAGGATTTTATATCCCTGTAAAATCCCTCTCTTCCCTGCTAAAAAGGGGAGGGGGACAGCCTATATGCAATCAGCAGCAATACATGCAATAATTACCAGAATATGAAAGTGTATGGGAGGTTGGGTGGTGAACACACAATGTAATATTCAGATGATGTATTATAGAATTGAACACCTGAAACCTATATAATTTTATTAATGAATATCACCCCAGTAAACTCAGTAAAAAAGGGGGGAAATCAAGCTGTCAGTTTGGAGTGTGGTTTTCACTGATTTGGAGTCGGGTCCTCAAGGAGGTAGGTTGGTCTTGAGTTGTGATTTAAATGAAAAGAGGGTTGTTGTGAGGTGGGCTTGAGCAATAGTTCAGTGAGAACTTGGGATGGTTGAAAAGAAAGCATCTGGTGGGAAATGTTGCATGTTGGTTGTAATATTGCAAGAAGAGAGAGCAGGTGAGGAAGGAAGCACCAGCTTTCCTAAAAGGAGGGAAAAACTCAGTAGAACTTGTTCTCTTCTGCCTTCAGGACATGGTCTGGGACCTCCAATATAAGACCGTCCGCTGGAGCTTCGTAGAGTCTTTAGAGCCAGCCCAAGTGGTTCAGGTTCGCTGTTCAAGTATGGTGAACCAGGGCAATGTATATGGCCAGGTCACCGTCCGCATGCATACCCGGCAGGTAGAGTCACCAGTCTGCTTTCCTCCCAGCTGCTTTTCTTCACTCAGGTTGGGCACCTACCTCTGGAATTATGGCCACAGCTCCCCAGGACTGTGGGTTCTAAGGAAAGGTTTACTGTGGTCTTCCCTGCCCTTTC
>NW_006298628.1:3669808-3677947 GCF_000327345.1 Myotis davidii
TTGATCAGTTAATCTAGATTCAGAGTTCTGAGATAATTTTTCTACCCATTAAATGTTTTGTTATGGTTGTCTTTTGAATGGTTGTGTGCAAAAAAACAAAACCAGACACAACAGTTCTGAGGATTAACTGGCCAGACTTGCTTTCATCCTTGCAGACTTTGGCCATCTATGACCGGTTTGGCAGACTGATGTACGGACAGGAAGATGTGCCCAAGGATGTCCTGGAGTATGTTGTTTTTGAAAAGCACCTGACAAACCCCTATGGAAGCTGGAGAATGCACGGCAAGATCGTGCCTGCATGGGCACCCCCCAAGCAGCCTATCCTTAAGGTAAGGCAGCTTGTGTGATTTACAAGAGCTGAGGCCATAGTAGTGGTATCCTGTCAGTCCTGTTAGGCGCCCCCTCGTGGAGAGAGGGGGTGATGCAGCACCAGGGAAGGGGTGGGCATGAAGGTGAGTGGGTGACCCTGGGGCTTGGATGATCGATAACTCAGCTTCCTGCTTTTCAGACGGTGATGATCCCTGGCCCCCAGCTGAAACCTGGGGAAGACTATGAAGAGCCACAAGGAGCGGCCCATACGTCTCAGCTAGCCTGATGGCAAAAATGACTCCTGGGGTGAAGTATGGGGGATGAGGTGGCTGGGAGCTGTGACGTCGTCCATCTCCATCACGCTGTAGAAAGAACCATCTTTGTTCTCTCCTGTTCTGCTGCGGTCATTACAGCAGTCTCATCCTCGATAACCACAGCTGATGGCCGGGCCCAGGTGGGTGGCTGTTATGCACACCCCTGGACCCACTTCTTTTAAGTTGTATATCTACCTTCTGGGTCCAGATGAAAAACACTGTGTTTCAGAGAATGTCTGACACCAGTTTTTCCTGCAGCAGGGACTGTCAGGAGCAAACTGGCAGAATTTTCTTTCTTACCACGGGACAGGGATCAGAGTTTGAAATAAAACACTCCTCCGGTGTTGGATCACTTGTGGTTGGTTCTGTCCATATTCCCTGGTTCAGGCTAGAGGTAGACCAGCCTTCAAATGGCAGTAATGGAAAACAGGCTTAATTGTGAGTGATGTGACTTCCAGGAAATCTAGACTTGGGAAATATAATTACTGTTTATAAGAGGTGGTATCATTTAAGAGGATCTTTTCTCATACACTGACTCACTGAATCAGCATTCGTATGTCACAGAAGAATGTAAATCCGAAGAAATCATTTCTCAGCCTTTGGAACGTGTTCCTGATGATCAGCTGTGCCCTGGTCTGATCCCAGGAAGCGTGGGGGACGTTCATCCATTGGGGCAGGCCATCTGTAAAATGTGGTTCCCTGACTTCGATCGCCTTTTAGAGAAGGCGACTATTTTCAGCCCAACCCTGGGAAAGCAAAGGCACCAGACTGTGGGCCTGTGTAGAGTGAAACAGCCCAGCCCCTTCTTGTTCCTCAGCTCCAGCTGGACTGTCAGGAGGAAGAAGTGGGACTGCCCAGGTGTCCCGTGTCATTGGAAGTTAATGACAAGGGAAAGCAGTCTGTACCCAGCAGCAAGCTTGGCTTACAGTACTATTGCTTCGTCAGCCCAGTGTGGCCTTCCCTGGAAAAACAGGACCTTAATTCTCATACTTTGTATTTTCCAAGCCTAGAATTTTCTTTTAAGGAGTCTGTAAGTTAGGGTAAGGATTAATCTGCTCTGACCTTGACCTGAGAGTAGAATCCAAATAAACTGGAATTGGTTGAGAATAATCTAACTCCTCAGTCCTTCTAACACTACCATCTCACCAAAGCAGCAAACCGACCACGCCTCACAGGGGAAGATGGTTGTTTTTGCAACAGCTGCTGAGTGCTGGCTATGGAGACAAGATGTGTAGGCTTAGGGAAGAGGCAGCATTGATGGGTTAATCCAAAACAGCCACTCCCATCATGCTACTTAGTTTCAATCTCTTTGGCTTAAAATGTACATCATTTTGCAGCCCATGTAAGGTTTGGCCATATCCTATTTGTGTGATCCCCAGATTAAGGCAAAATGAGATGGGAAGTGCTTTGAGCAGGATCCACAGCCAGGAGGAGTAAGGGGAGGTAACCCAGGTTGGGTAGGGAAGCAGAGAGACAAAGCAGACTTACTGGGCAAATGATACATCGATTCTCTGAATATGTGAAAACAGTGCTTTAAATAAGCTGTTTCACCCCACTCCCCTAGATCTGTCTCCGGGGTCTCTACATAATCCTAAATAGCAGCTACGCAGTAGCTGCCACAGGGGGCCAGAGGATAAGTGCAGTTTTCATTTCCCCTTGGGATCAAATCCAGATGGGCGAATGGCCCAGATGTGAAGGATTGGCTAGAAAGACCAGGCAGAGCCATTTGCAGAGCCAGCCACAGAGTGGAAGCCCTGAAGGCTGCAGTGTTGTAACCTTGGGCTTTAGAGCAGGCATTGTTTTCATTCCCGTTCTTGTTTAAAAACATTGAAAAAAGAAAATCACCATAATGAATGAAGCTACAACCAACTGCCAAGGAAAAGCATTCTTTATTTTTTTCTATATGGTTTATTTCATAGCGGTGGATATAGAGACAATATTTTTGTTCCCAGCTAGACCAGACCCAATGGGATTGTTCTGAGGTGCGCAGTTAGCAAACTATGCATTGGTTCAGAAGCTGTGGGGTTAACCAGCCAGAGCCCAGAGCAACAACAGACATCAAATACTTCTGTAGAGAGGAGAACAAGGGTATTTAGTTCCTGAAAATGTGGGTTACTCCATTCATTTTCTTCCTTTTTGGCAATGTAGCTACTTTTTCTGTGACTTGCTGTGTCTGCCCAGAGTATTCACATGCAGACTCATTTCTTCCCCGTTGGGTATTTGGTCTTATTTTGCCTTTCCTCCCTGTGAATGGCATCAGTATCTGTTTAGTTAACATTGCCCAGTTCTGCCATGTTCAGCCTGCATGTTTCTACCCCCACTCACCACTGCCAGTCCTGGGACTTCTGTGACCAATGTTTTTCTCTTTCCTCATTTCCCTCTGGTAGTATCATCTAAATCCAGCACTCTGTTATCTAGGATTGCTTAAGAAAGAGGAGCCTGAACTGACTTAAGAGAATAGAGCTGAGCTAAGAACAAGAGAGCTCTGTAAGAAAGAAGGCTTTGTATTTACAGGATACCCTTTCCCCAGCCCTCAGGCCTCTCACCTGCTCTGTAGCACTACTCTTTCTGGGGGCAGTTTATGGTGCTGGCTGCAAACAGGACCTCCTTTCTTTCTCAGGCTTCTCTGGGAGGAGACTGATGTGGGCCTCTTGTTACTGAGCAAGTGACTTGGAGTGGTTCTTGCATCAGAACCAGAGATTCCCTCTGGCTCCAGTTGCATTGACAACAGAGAGGGGTCCCTTTGATGACGGCACTGAAAGGCTAGGAGGGGGAGAATGAGCCAGTGAGATGAACTCTAGACTGGCAAAAGATGGGGCAGGAAGAAGGGGCCATCTGAAAAAGCTAAACTGGGAGACACAGTGTCTAGAAGGGAGAACTCGACCTTGGCCCACGCGGGGAGGACCTGGAGCGATTGCCTTTTCTTCTCTGCTCCGTCTCTGATATTGCTTTGGGTGGCAGATGATATGGCTCCGTCTCTGATATTGCTTTGGAGGGCAGATGATATGGATGTAAGATTGCTCGGTTGGCTCTGCTTCATCAGTAAACAAGGCAGGTCTGAGGATCGATTAAGCCGAAACTGGAGATCCAGAGTCAAAATGACAAGGTCTTCAGGCCTTTCAGGCACCTCCTTTGAGCCATTTAGGTTTTTCCTCTTATTTATCTTTGAACTTCAATTAAGTGGCTTCTTAAGCTTCCTATGGTGACCTGTATAGCCTCTGTAACCCTCAGCCCCTGAACAGTCAGCACCTTGTGTGGTTTCGTTTCTTCTTTAAAACAAAAAGGTCCTTTGTAGACTTCAGAGAAGACTAGGGTCTCCCCATGAGAAAGTGTGGGCGGGCGCTACTGATTTCCTTTCATCCCTAACCTTGGCTTTCAAGTGAGTGTCTACACACAGACGGCTTGTGTTGCGTACTCTAGCTGGAAAGGAGGATTCTTTAGGAGCAGAGGGTCTGGCCTTTGTTCGCTACAGGAGGAAGAATTGGAGATCAAGAGAGGGTACGACTTCCTGTAGGGATTTGAGCTGCACCCTTCCTGTACAATTTGTCTTTGAGTGAATTGACTTCTGGCTTTCCTGGAAAGGGGTGGTCAAGGGTCTGTTTCAGCTCTTTGGGGACACCTAGGACTTTGGCTCCTGAAAGCCAGCCACCCGATGTTTGACCTCACACGAGTTTAAACGGAACTGTTACTCCCAATCCCAAGGATAGACAGTTGGAGGGACGAGTTCTTCATGTGGATCTTGGGAAGCCACTTCTCCTTGGTCTTCAGTTAGGGAAGAAGAATTCTGAGCCGCAGCTTCTTGGAGAGTTGGCCCTGGAGCTAAGCTGGTTCTTGGCCCGAGCCCTGAAGGCCCTTGGAATTCTCTGCCGCCTTCCGGAGTAAAAGAGCTGGCCGGCTGGCTCATTTGGGGGCGGGAGCACTTGCTTTCCGGAAGGAAGCTACCCAGGGGCCTCTGGATGGAAAGGCCTGGTGGGTCCTCAGGGCCTCTGGGGGAAAATGTTTCTGTCTCCGTTGCTGTTAGAGCTGGGAGGCCAGGCTCCTCAGAGGGGGCTCCAGTTGCCTCCCAAGGACAGATGTCTGCCATGGTGCCCTTTATTTTATTTCCTTCTGGGTCTGTGACTTCCCACTGATACAGCTCTGCCATCCTGCCCCCCACACTACTTGCTCCATGGGGACTGACTTGGGCTTGGTCAGTGTCCAGAGCATCTGGCTGGGGGAAGAGCCCCCCTGAATCCATGCCTGCCCAAGGACAGACCGTCTCCTGCGCTCGGCTGCCTTTGGCTGCTGCTTTGGAAAAGTGTTCTCTAGTCCCGCCAGACCCTGCCTTTGGAAGGAACACCTCTCCTTGCCCTTGGAGTGCTCTGTCCGCCTCCTGTTCTGGGCCTTCCTCCTCTGTGGCTGCTGTACTCATCTCCCAAGGGCAGATCTCTGCTCTCTTGGCAGAGGGAACCTCGACGGCTTCCCATGGACACACTTCTGCTAGCCGGGCCTCCACTCCGCCTGCTGCCTCCGAAGTGCCTTTGCTCCTGTCAGAAGCTTGTGGGGCTGGTGGTGGAGACAGACCCCCACTGTCTTGACTCTCCCAGGGACACACAGCCTCCTGCTTCCTGTCTGCCCTCCCTGGCTTTTCCTCAACTGCCCCAGCTTCAGCTTCTGGTTTTTCTGGAGCTTCCCCCTCCGCTTGAGGTTCCCCTTTTCCGCTCGGTGTGGACACCCCTTCTTCAGGGATTCTTCCAGTCCCCTCCCAGGGACAGACCTCTGCTTTGATGCTGCTGTCAGGCCGATGAGCCTTTGAGGCAGGAGCATCCCAGGGGCACACCTCAGCGTGCCTGCCCCCAACGCTGACCAGTCTCTGAGAGCCGGTGTTCGGTTGGTCAGGGCACTGCCTTTCGGGGCTGGAGGAAAAGATGGCCGGGGCCGTGCTTTCCCATGGACAGATAGACTGTAGCTCCTTGTTTGCTCTTTCCCCATCTTCAGTTGTGGCTTCTGCCTTTGAAGATGGAGCTTTTTCTTGGGTTATGAGTGCTTGGAGGGAACCCGTTTTGGGGTCTTGTATCAGGTCTCCTTTCTCCGCTGCCTCCTCACTGACTTCCAGGTCACACTCCTCTGCCACTCTCCTACTCATGCTGCTGGCTGAGTCTGAGGCCTTCGGGGCCTGAGCAGAGGGTTCCCCCAAGTCCTTCTCCCAAGGACAAGGAGCTTCTTTCCCCTGACTCAGTTTTGTCTCTCTTTTTGATGATCTGTCTTCTTGCAGGGAGGTGAGTCTCCCCGTTTCTGGAGTGTTCTCCCTCTGCTCTGCTGAGTCACTCCCCATCTCTCGTTCCAGTCCCTTCCCAGTAGCTCCTCCAGTCACTTCCCAGGGACAGATCGTGGCTCTGTCATTGGTGGATGCTTCCTCTACTTCCCAGGGACACACCTCAGCTTGCCTGCCCCCCACATGACCCAGTTCCTGGAATCCAGCTTTTGGTCTGTCAGTATCCCCAGGGTCTGAATGCTGAGCGGAGCTGCCTGGATCCAGGCTGGCCCGGGGACTGGCCATCTCCCGCTCCCCAGCTGGCCTCTCTGGCTTCTTTGGAGCAGTAAGAGCTACCTCACCGGGCCCAGGATCTGCAGAACCCTTTCCTGTAATGCTTGGCAGTTTCCTAAAGGCCTCACCTCCCAGAGCTTGCTCCTCCCCCGCTCCAGCGCTCACCTCCCAGGGACAGATCTCTGCCTTCTCAGCAGACAGGGTGTCCTCCACGTCCCATGGGCAGATTTCAGCAGTTTTGCTTCCCACATCGCCTGACACCTGGAAACCGGCTTTGGGTCTGTCTGTGTCTTGAGGACCCGGTTGTGGGTGGAATCTGCCAGGGTCCACACCCTCCCAAGGACAGACTGCTTCCCGCTTTTGGAGCTGTCCCTCAGGCTTCTCCCACGCGGTGACATCTTTGATTCCTGGTGTTTCAGGCATTTGCTCCTTGTCCTTTTGAGATTCTCCTCCTCTGGGTGCCTGTCCTGATGTCCAGTCCTCTATTGCTTCACTTACCTCCCAGGGACAGATTTCTGCCTTGGCAGGTGGTACTGCCTTTCCCTCTGGCTCGAGGCCTTCCCGTGGGCATACCCGCGTGGCTCTGCTTCCTTCCTTGCTGGGGAGTTGGCCACCGGCTCTGGAGGAGGAATTGTCCAGACACGGGCTGGAGTGCCCGGGGGCTGTGCTCTCCCCGGGACACAGAGACTCCTGCTGTGGACCAGATGTCTGCACTGCTTTCCCAGTCTGACCCCCTACCTCCCCAAAGAGCCTGTTTCTGGAGGCTTGACCCTCTTCTTGGGCAGAGTCTCCACCGGTCCCCTGACGTAGCATTTCCTTCCCCACTTCCTCATCACCCAGCTCCCAGGGACAAATCTCTGCTTTCCTGATGGCAGGAGCCTCTCCTGCCTCCCAGGGACACACCTCCACAGGAGTTCCTGGGGCCTCCGTCGCGATTGCTAAGGGGCCACGGAAATCAGTCCTCTCCCACGAGCAGAGAGACTCCAAGTCTCTGCCCAGTTTCTGTTCTTTCCCGGAGGCTGCTTTCTTGGGACTTTTCTGCTTTTCCTGGGGGAGCTTCTTCACTCCCTCCTGGGATGGTTTCTCGTTCTCTCCTCCTCCCCTTGCCTCCCAGGGACAGAGCTCTGCCGTGGCCATGTCAGGTGTACGCGCTTCTGGGCCTGTGACTTCCTGCGGACACTTTTCCACCTCTTTAGCCTCCATATTGCCCCCTGCCTCAGACCTGCCCTCGGTTCTCTCAGAGTCCTGAGGGGACAGGTCCCTGGGATGGGCATCCTCCCAGGGACACACTGCCTCCCGCCCCCTGACCAGCCTCTCTGGCTTCTTCCGCGCCAGGGCAGCCGCATCTTTAGGCTCGGATTCCTCTGGGGCTTTCCCCCTCCCTCCTCGGGAGTCAGCCAGATCTTGTCTTAATGCCCCCCTCTCCGGGCCTCCGCTCACCTCCCAGGGGCAGATTTCAGCCTTGTTGCTGTCAGACAGACTTGTGCCTGACTCGGGGACTTCCCAGGGGCAAACCTCCGCCACCCTGCAGCCAGCACTGCCCAGGGGCTGGAGGCCGGCTCTGGGCAGCTCCTGCCTCCCTGCAGGGGCTTCTCTTGCTTGCTCAGCACTTTTGTCCCCAGCAGTGCCCTGCCTGACTTGCCCCTGTGTGGCAGGCCCTGTTCCACCTGCTCTCTCAACACTCCCCTCCCCTTGGCCCTGAGCTGTCCTCCTGCCTCTGTCTTCTTGTTCCCTGCTGCCCTCCTGGTGACAGACGTGGAGCATTCTGCTGGTGTGCGCGTTCTGTTGGTTCTGGAGGGACTCCTCATCTTCGCAGGGGGCGAGGGCCGCCTGCTTACTCACCCCCTTGCGCCCGCCTAACCTGGGGGACCTGGGGCATGCCCCCACCCCCTCTCCTGAAGCTCGGCCCTTGTCCTTCTCAGGACTCCCGTCCCCCCTCCCCCTTTCCCTGTGTGTGCTCCGGGAACGGGCCAGAGCTTTGATAGCCAG
>NW_006298628.1:3678001-3689886 GCF_000327345.1 Myotis davidii
GCTGTGGGATTTGGGAAAGATCTTGGGCCTGTCCTCGTCCACATCATCAGCTTCCCCCTGGAGACACCTGTCCTCCGTGTCCATCCCATTCTCCCCAGCACCCTTTTTCTCTACTGCTACAGAGAGGGCCCTCCAGAGCCCGGCCCGAGCTGGGGCAGGGGAGTGGTGGCCTCGCTCCGGGCCGGAGGGGCCTTCTTGAGCCACGTTGTCTTTCTTGACGGGCAGCTCTGCCTTCTCCCAAGGGCAGATGAAGGTCAGTAAGCTGGGGCTTTGGGCGAGTGTTGGGACTGCTGCCAGGGCAGGGCCCGGAGCCAGAACCGGGGCTGGACCTGGTATGAGAGCTGGAGCCAAGGCGGAAGTGGGAGACAGCATCCTTGGCTCTCCCCGGCAGGCCCCAGGCAGGGCCATGATGGGTGTGGAGACCTGGTGCTGGATGAGGGGGTGAGGCAGCCTTCGGGCAGCCTCCTCCTGAAGCTTCCCAGGGGCATAGGAGCTGTCCATGCTGCCGCTGCTCTTGGCAGGGGAAGGTGGGGCTGACCGAGGGGCCCCTCGGGCTCCCTCCAGCCTCCTGGCCGATGGCCTCCGAACTGGGCTCGCCTCTGCCTTCTTTCTCTCCTCTCGTGCCTTGGCCTGCCGGTAGGTCTCCTCCAGATAGGCCTGGCTGGCCACCAGCAGGGCCTTTTCCCCGGAGCCAGCCATGACGCTGAGCGACTTCTGCAGGGAGGCAGGCCGGGCCCTGGGGAGCCTCTCTCCCACCGTCAGGTTGTGGGCGCTGGCCGACCTAACGCCCAGGGCAGGAGGCCCCGCTGCCAGCTCCCGGCTCTCTGCCCGGGCGGCCCTCTTGGCCAGCTTCCTCCTCAGCAGTGAGTCGCGGAGAGGTGGGTCCTGCTCCCCGCGATGGTTGTGGTCGTAGGCGCTGTGGGACTTGCGCAGGGCCTGGGGCCCCTCAGGTTCTTGGAGGCTGGAGCGGAGGAGCCGGCGGCGGGAGGAGCTGGGCAGGCTGCTGCCGCCTGGGGACCCCGAGTCCCGGGAGTGCTGCCGGGCCAGGGCCTCGGGGAACTCAGCCAGGTACCTCACGAAGGAGCGGCCCAGGCCCGGGCGCGTGTTGCCCCGCTTCTTGGGCAGGTGGGGGTTGTTAGCAGCCATTTCCTTGGTCTTGTGGACCTCTAGCTGGGCGTAGAGTTTCTTCAGCTCATCCTGCGGGAAGAGAGGACCAGGGGAGCAGAGCTGACATGGGGACCGATGGGCTACTCTCTCCATCCACTGGCTGCACTGTTATCCTCCGCAGCCCTTACTTAGACCATTCTCTCTGGGGGAGTCGCTTCCCCCCAAGCTGTGTCCCGTCCTTGCTTTAAACATCTCAGGGCCTAGCCAGTTTGGCTCAGTGGATAGAGCGTCAGCCCACAGACTGAAGGGCCCTGGGTTCGATTCCAGTCAAAGGCATGTACCTCGGTTGCAGGCTTCATCACAGTCCTGGTTGGGGTGCATGCAGGAGGCAACCATGCAGTCCTGGTTGGGGTGCATGCAGGAGGCAACCATTCGATGTGTCTCTCTCACATCAATGTTTCTCTCCGTCTCTCCCCCTCCTTTCCACTCTCTCTAAAAATCAATGGAAAAATATCCTCAGGTGAGGATAAACCAAAAATAAATACAAATAAATGGCTTGGTGGTTGAGCATTAACCTATGAACCAGGAGGTCACAGTTCAATTCTGGGTCAGGACAAATCCTTAGACTTTGGGCTCGATCCCCAGTAGGGTGCGTGCAGGAGGCAGCCAATCAATGATTCTCTCTCATCATTGATGTTTCTATCTCTTCCTCTCTGAAATCAATAAAAATAAACTAAACCTCTCAGAATTCACCACTCCATTTCTGCAAGACCAGCACCAGCCTGGTTCCCAGCCGGACCCACTCGGACCCACTCAGCTCCGAGGACGCAGTGTGTACTCACTTCCCGGGCCCTCTTGCCTGAGGGGGCAGGACACCTGAGTTTCAGGCTGCTGACTTGTCATGCCCCTCGAGGGTGTTGTCTTGACCTCTCTGCGCCTCTGCTTCTATAGAGTAACAATAACTGGCTGCCTGGTGTTAGCTTCCTTAGAAGGATTATGTGAGGTTGAGGGACCAGTGGGTATGAAAAGTGCTGTATTCAGGTGTAAATGATACAGTGGGGCCTTGAAAGTCTTTTATACTTTGGACCATTCTCCCCAGAGCCAGCATAGGGAGAGTAGATTGGTTGCTGCTCCGCAAAGTGGAGACCAGGGGTGGTGTGGCCATGGCCATGGCCGTGGCAGTGGCCTCCACACTCTGGGGTCCCTGCAGGATTGGGGTCTCAGCTCAGCCTCTCCCAGCGGGCAGGAGGCAGGGCAGGCAGAGCTCAGAGGGTGTGGAGGACACAGGGGGAATGAGAGGCAGCGGAGTTGGGACAGGAAGGAATTGGGAGATGAAAACAAGTTGGTGTAGAGGCGGGCCCCAGCGGAGGTGGAGGGATGGGCAGCATGGCTAGTGAGGCTTCCCCACGCTTTAAGTTTTATAAGACAATGGGCTTAGACCACCAGGTCTCCTTATTTCCTGCCCACTGAGCCCCTCGTGAGGGTTCCCGTGACTGTAATGCTGCCCCTAAGCAGAAAAATGAGAGTACAGATGTGCTCCTGGGAGACTCAGGAAGAACTTCCTTCTCTAAGAGCCAGGTTCAGGGAAAGGGGGCCCTCGGTGGCTGCCTGAGCTGCCCGGCCCCAACTGACCAGAGTCCCCCACTGCCCCTGTGATGCCCCTGCTGCTGGGGGACATGGGATGAGAGCTCCACTCACAGCTCTGCCTCCAACTTTAAATAGACTCAGGGAAGTAGCTCAGGGCAGTGGTAGAGAAGGAGGGAGGCAAGTCTTGGAAAGCTAGGAGCAGGGCAGCAGCGCCCCCTGCCGGGTCCCTGGAAGCTAGCACCAAAGGGAGGCGGAGAGGGCGGGAGGGCGCGCCTACCCGAATGTCTCCAGGGTCCAGGCTGTGCTCGCTCCAAGCTGAGACGGTGCTGCAGTTGAAGTAGGAGCCTGAGCGCTGCAGGTCCAGCTCGTCCTCATACTCCTCATCCACCATCTCCTCTCGGGGAGGAGCCCCCGGCTTCCAGAACTGGCAGGGACACGGGCGGGTTGGGAAAAGGACTCACCTGGGTCCCTGTTCACCACTCCCCCACCCACCTGCCCAGGGAGTAAGTCTTCATGAATCCTCACCCCTTCTCTGACTCGGGATTCCGGAATTCCGGGTCGAAGACTTGCTTCCTCTCACCCGCCCTGATCTCGAGCTTAGAGACCAGGGGGTCTCGGCCTCCTGCCTCTGCAACTCCTAGCCGTGTCTTCCGCTCCCCACCCCTCTCTGTAACTGCTTCCAAGGTGATGTTCAGAGTCCGCCTACCTTAAAGCTTGGTCACCAAGACCCCTCCAGTCCTTCCTCTTATTTCCCCTGCCCAGGGGTTGGAGGTAGCTTCCTCCCCCGAGTGGGCTCCTTCCTTAGGGTCAGAGCCCACACACCCACAGTGTGCCCTCTTCACCGGGACCTGGAGAAGGCGCTGCCGCTGCTGCAGATCCACAGTGCCCCTGACGGAGGGTGGGGGAGTGGGGGGGTGGTCTGCCTTATACCCTGGAGGGGAAAGAGCCTACCTTAGGGATGAAGAGCAGAGCCAGGGTGGCGGTGGCTGTGCTGTGGGTGTGGAAGAAGAAGAGGAGGAGGGTCCAGTCCGGGTGCAGGGAGGGAACCAGCACAAACCTGAGAGTGTGGTGGGAGGGAGATGCTTACTGTGGGTGGGGGTGGCCTCTTCCCCCTCCCCACTCCCCCTCCCCCAGCTCCAGCCTGATCTCCATGGAGCTACGGGTGGGGTGAGGAAGGCTCGCTTCCTTCTCACCCTCCCTGGGATGGAGGTCCTGCCTCAAGGAGCCCTCCCATACTCCAGCTCGCCTTCTCTGGCTGCCTACAGTACAGGCCTGTGCCCCACAACCCTATTATGGACACACGGCAGGCACGCTACTGGGACAGCTGAGACGGGAGGTGGGAGAGTCAGGGAGAACTGAGCAAGTGTGGGAGGCACTTCCTCTTCCTGGGTGTGGGGTGAGGCCTGGGGTACGAGAAGGGTATCTGTGGGTAGGGAGAGAGCCCCAGGTGGGGGGGGGGGTTTCCTCACCTTGCTGAGGCATAGCTGTGTTGTAGGGATGGCCATGGGAAGGGGGTGCCCTCGTCTAGGAGAAGCGAGGAGTAGTGTTGGGCGGGGAGGAGCCGTGAGTAGGGGGCCCGTCCTCACCTGGCTGCATAGAAGGCAGCGGAGAGCAGCAGCTCGTTGTGCAGGGCGATGCCCAGGTAGCGCGGCTCGTGGAAGGCGGAGGGCACCGCCCGCGTGGCGTAGCAGAGGAAGCTGCCCCAGCACAGGAGCAGCATCTCGGCTGTGGGGAAGCGTGAGGGGCAGAGCCGGCACCCCCTCAGCAGCCAGCCTACCCCTTTCTCTGTGGGGCTTGCTGGGAGGAGCCGGGGCGAGGGGTCAGGGGTCAGGGTGCAAGGCCGGAGGGAATGGAAATGCAGAGCCGGGCCCAGAGCGAGACTCACCAACAGCCATGGTGTAGTCCCAGCGGTCGTGATGGCAGAGGTAGAAGAGGCGGCCCGTGCGAGTGTGGCCCCGGGTCACCAGGGGCGTGTGCAGCCCGCCTCGCTCCAGGACCCTCACTGTCCACACAGCCAGGAAGCCCAGCACCGGCAGCAGGAGCAGCCCCAGGCGCCGAAGCTGCTGCCCACTGCTTGGATGGGGGCCCCGCTGGGCCGTTCGAGACAGAAACAGCTGGAGCACTCTACAGGGGTACAGGGGTGTAGATGGTGGGTGGGGGAGAGGGGAGGGCCTAGGAGAGGGGCCAGGGCTCTGTCCTCTGACCATTGCTCCCCTCCCCTCCACATGTACCTGTTGCCCCATCCCTTCCATGGCTCCCTGCCTCCTTACCCCCAGAAAAGTGATGAGGGGGGAGGACAACAGTGATGGGGGCAGGCCTTGGGGACAGGGAGTGGAGCTGGTAGGGATCTGACTGTGAAGCGCTCCATCCCACCAGTGAGCTGGGGTGGCGGGAGTGAGCAGCGTGAGCACAGACCTGCTCCAACCCCTACCTGTAAAGCTTGAGTATAATGGTGCCGTAGACAATGGCAAAACCCAGCAGCCGGACCCAGCGGAGAGCGATGCAGCGGAATACGCTGGGCTTGAAGTACAGGATGAAGACCTGTTTGGGGGGCGAGGGGAGCAAAAATGGCTGCTTTCCACTGCACTCCTACTATGTGCCAGGCCTCCTAACACCCTTGTCACAGAAGCATCGTCATCTCCATTCTGCATGGGAGCAGCTTAAGAATCAGAGAGGAGCCCTGGCCAGTGAGACTCGGTTGGGCCTTGTCCCAGGCACAAAAGGGTTGTGGGCTCAATCCCCTGCAGGGGGCGTGCAGGAGGCAGCTGATCTCTGATTCGATTCCACACGCCTGGGTTGTGGGCTCAATCTCCTGTAGGAGGCGTGCAGGAGGCAGCTGATCTGTTCCCCTCTCACATCGATAGTTCTCTCTCTCTCCCTTTCCCTTCCTCTCTCTCTCTAAAGAAAGAAATCAATAATAAAAAAAATCTTTATTTATAAAAAAGATCAGAGAGGTTAGGGAACTTGTCCTAAGTCACAGTGGGTCAGAGGGTTCTTTTAAGCTTGGACTGTTTGCTTCCGGAGCTCACTAGGCCAGCCTGCCATTGGTTGATCTGAGTGGGGGATTTGGAGGTCTCTTACCCCCTCCCCTGACAGGGCAGAGAAGAAGTATCCGGGGTGTGGAGGGTTCCACATGGGGACTGCGGGAACCCGGCGGGGGGAGGGGGGATGGAGGTCAGCCTCTGGCCACAGACTCACAGGGAAGTAAAGCAGCAGGGATCCAAAAAGGATGGTCTCCAGCAGGACAACTCCAGACGCCCGGATCCTCTGTGCGCCCAGGAACAGAGAGGCGGGTGAGCAGGGAGTGGGAGGACAGCCCGGATGGTGCGGGGAGGGGGGGCGTTCTCAGACCTGTTTTAGGGGTCACTCAGTGGTCCTGAGCTAACACTTTACCCCATAACATTAGCTCTGCCCTCCATCCATAGCCGCACTCCTAGTCCCACCACAGGCGCTCAGCTCCCCTGGCACGAAGCCTGGCTAAGGCCCAGGTTTCACCCCCCACCAGCCTAGCCCCATTCTCCTCCCACCCCAGCCGGGCCTTGCTGCAGACCTGGGCTCAGGTCAGAGGCTGCTGAAGCTGGAACGTGCCCCATGCATTCCTCCACGCTTTGGTTCAGGCTGCTCCCTGGTCTAGAGAGCTCCCTCCCTGCCCGGTAACCATCTGGCTGAGCTTCCAGTGGCACCTTCTCCAGAAAGTCTTCCCATGTCAGCGCAGGCAGGACAACCGGGTCCTTTCCTGAGCTGCCACAGAAGCCAACACAAACTCTGTCCTCAGTCCTGTCTTGCTCCATTCACCTGGGCGCTCCCGAAGGGTCCAGATCACTTCCCCTAGTACCTACACACTATTTCGAATCAAGTCAAGTCCCTTCATTTTACAGGTGAAGAAACAGGTCTAGCCCTAGCCGGTTTGGCTCAGTGGATAGAGCATCGGCCTGTGGACTAAAAGGTCCCGGGTTCGATTCTGGTCAAGGGCACATTCCCGGGTTGGAGGCTCGATCCCTAGTAGGGGGCATGCAGGAGGCAGCTAGTCAATGATTCTCTCTCATCATTGATGTTTCCATCTTTCTCTCCCTTTCCCTTCCTCTCTGAAATCAATAAAACTATGTTAAATAAAGAAAAAGAAACAGGTCTAAGTCATGAGGTCACCCACCTAATGTCACATAGTGTGTTCGATTAAGAATCAAGGCCAGAACCCATTTCTCCCAAATTCTAGTAGCCTCTGGTCTCGTGGGTGCTCGGGACCCGAGATGGGTAGGACGTGTGTGTGGGAGAGATGTGGAGCCTGGCTTACCTTGCTCCGGCGGCAGCGGTAGGAGACCAGCATGCTCAGGAAGACGGTGAACATGCAGCAGGCCTGGCAGGCCAACACTGCTGCCCGCAAGGCCGGGGCCTCCTCTGCCAGGCATGGCGTGGCGTCCAGGCAGCTGGTGCAGCCCTCAGCGCAAGGCTGGCACTGAAGCAGCCTTCCGGAGCCGCCTTGCGGGGACCCAAATTGCCCGGTAGGTGGGGTGGCATTCCCCTCTAACCCTATAAAGAACAAGATGGGCACAGAGACAGCGGCCGGCTGGGGCATGCTGAGATCCTAGCCTTCTCTCCCAGTGGTCACCACAGCCCTCGTCCTGCCCTCCTCTGGTGGCTCTGGGGTGGGGTCAGGAGGGGAGGAAGGAGGAAGGACTCCGCAATGACATACCCCAGGCGAGGCTTGCCCCGTAGAAGCCAGGTTGGCAGCGGCAGAGGTAGCGGCCAAGGACAAAGCCCTGACTCTCCAGAGGGATGCACTGTGGGAATGACAAAAACAAACAAACAAAAAAACAATAGATATTTGTATGGGGCTTTCCCTCCTGGGAACAGAGGGAGGATCCATCTACCTTCCTACCCATTGCTCGTGGGTCCACACTAGGGCATCTCACCAGAAGCCCTCCTTAGTCCCAGGGAAGCCTTCCCTCTGTGGGAGCCCTACTGTACCCCACACCCACGGCCACTCTTCTCCAAGAGGCACCCAAGCCAAGAGGATGGGGCTAGAGCACCCTTTTATTCAGACCAGCAGTGACAGGAACCTCACGGGTCCCATTTCCCAGTGCCCAGCTGGGCGAGTGAGGTGCTGCGGGAGGTGGAAGTAGCAAGAACTCTGAGCCCAACCACACCCGTGTGCCTGCATCCTGCTTCAAAGGGTCCCTTCAGCCTCCCTCTTGGGCATGCCAGTGGGTTGAAAAGGCTCCCACAGAGGAGTGGCTTCCTCCGTCAGGGGCCATCTGGCCTTGGCACAGGCCTGCTTTCCCCAGCCCTAATGCCAGGCTAATGCCAGGCTGGTGGGATGCCAAGGCCAGCTCTTTATTCCACCTCCGCCCATTAATAGTTACCCAGCAGGGGACAGAGCAGACCTCAGAGCTAGGTGAGGAAGACGAGCCATGGATGAAACCAGATCTGCTGTAGGGGAAGGCTAGAAACAGCACTAGGCAAAGGAAAGGGTGAACCCTCAGAGATTATTTTTAAAATTTTAAAAAATATTTTGTGTATATTTTTATTGATTGAAGGGAGAGGGGTGTAGAGATAGAAACATCAATGACGAGAGAGATTCATTGATCAGCTGCCTCCTGCAACCCCCGCCCCCCTACTGGGGATCGAGCCCGCAACCAGGGCATGTGCCCTGACTGGGAAGAGAACCGTGACTTCCTGGTTTATGCGTCAATGCCCAACCACTGAGCCACACTGGCCAGGCAAACCCTTGGAGATTCTATATCCAGCTCGACTTCACCAAGAAAGGTTAGAGGGTGCTGCTTCCGAAATCTCGGCCCAGCTTCCCCTCTTGCCTGAACCACTGGGACACGTTCTGCTCCTGCCACCATCTGCACAAGCAGACTAAAGCCTGCCCAGAGATGTGACTGTGGCTAGGATTTAAAATGCACCGGACAGTAGGGTCCCTTCTCTGTCCCTGGACTTATAGCTGCAAACACATGTGCCCTGAAGAGCAGCAGATGCCCCAACTGGCCCCAGGGCTGCAGGGCTTGCCTTGGCTTCAGTCCAGCTCAGGAACAAGCACGTATCAATGTGACTGTGGGGCAGGTTAGGGCACTGGCCTCCCAGTTCCCTGGTACTGGGCTCGCAGGATGACCAGCCGTTGCTTTCCATTGTCGAGATTCTTCCGCATCCGTGGCTCCGATTCTGCTGGCATCTGGCCTGGGGTCCATCACCTACACCATCCCAGAGCGCTTCGAGCTCCTGCTGTGGTTAGGTTCCTCCCACAACTCAACCAGCAGCTCCACTTATTTCAGCAAACACCGACTGAGCATCCCTTGTGGGTCAGGAGGAGCCTGGGGCTCTGGTGACAGGACATGACAATGTGGTCCCCGAGAAGGGGAGGGGATGGCTAACAGAGGCTCAGAAGATGGTCCCGGAGGGGGACCCTGGAGCCCCCAGTACCAGAAGGGAAAGCAGACAGGGAGGCTCACTGACATTTCAAAGAAACGAGGGTGGCTGTCCTGGGTAAAGGGTGGGGGTAGGCTGTACATGTCCCCACCTTTTAAAAGCCTGGAAACCCATTTTTAGCTCATCACTAGGGGCTCCCCTGAAGCCCTGAAAGGCTGGTGTGCCTCTGTCAGCTGCTCCTGGGAGCTGGGTGGTGGCAGTGGTGAAAAAGGGAGGAGTTAGGACCCTATACCCCCCCCCCCCCCCTTATCCTTACCTGGGTGCTGTTGAGATCACACAGGTGCGTGTTAGAGTACCATCCTGGGCCGCTGGCACACTGATTGATGTCCACATTCTGAAGATCTATGTCCATCTGCACCTGGCCCCTAGGGCAGTGATTGGCAGTTAGAGGCATAGCGAAGGCTGCCAGGTAGACATGTGTCCCTCGGCCCCAAACTATGGGCAATGCAAGCTCTGCAAACCAGCACAGCGGTTGCAGTGTGCGGAGAGGGCACCCGTGCATCCCGTTTCTCCAACGCTAGGAACCCTCACTGTCTCTGTAGGCAACAATCCCTCTCCCCCTAGGTCCTCTCCCATCCCCATCCCTCAGCTTTTCAACATCCTAGCGTTTCCTGGTTTCTATCAATTGGTAGGGGGAGGGGACATGTCAAGACATTTGGGAGCTGGGACTTTGATGATCTGTTTGAAGGGGATTTTCACACATTCCCACTGCATGTACACACACACACACACACACACACACATACACACTTTCACACATACACATTTGGAATTCAAGTATTAACCACCCCTTACTCTGCCCAAATCAGAATTCATCATAGCAAAGGAGATATGGAATGGAGAAGCCCCGAGTTACAGCTGCCAGGCCCAAGGGCTCCCAACCCCCCTGCCCTGGTTGAGTGGGGAGAGAGCTGGCGGGGAGCCGAGTTTCCTGGGGACAGCAGGGAAGCCCTGCTGGGGACAGTAAAGGGGGACACTGGAAAAACAATGTTATTGTTGAATGTCTTGAAGTACTGTGCCCACTGGCTGCCTCCTTCCCACCAGGACTCCCAATCACCTCTTTATTCTGGCTGAGGGGGGTCAGTTTTTTGAGGGGTGCCAGACTCCTGGGCCAGGACAGTAGGAGAGTGGAACTTACTTGATACAAGAATATAGCCATTGGGAGTGACCCTGAGGATCTGGCCAACTGCTGAGCAGAAGGGGCAATGGTTTCAAGTGTCCTCCCACCCCCACCCCAGCCAAGAACTTTCCTTCTCTTGGGAAACCCTCCTTCTACAGCTCTGGATTGCTAGAAAGCAGCGGGTTTAGCTCCCGAAGCGCCCATCTGGCTCCTCCAACATGCCTGGTGCATGGATTATCATTTTCATCCACACCAAGCCCTCTCACGCTCAGACCTGGGGGCCGGGACCTACACCTGGCTATATCCACACATCTTACATCTGTGCACACATATGTGTATCCCTATGTGTCAATACGTTGATTCCTACACAGTGCACAGTATGTACACTCACACCTAAATGTGTTCACACAGTTATACATACAGAGTCGACTGCAAATACACACTGCTGAATGCAAATATACACACCTGTGTCCCTCAGGCACACATGTGCATGACATGTGGCCCATGCACGGCTGGGTGGACTTGGGCCCCCAGCCCCACAAACCCACCAATGCATCGAACCCTGAACACACCCACTTACCTGATCTCCGGGCTGAGGTCTGGCTTGAGTCCATAGAAGGTGGCTGAGAGAGTGAGAAGCCAGCCTGGGCGGAGACGGCCCTCCTGGCATTCCAGGAAGGGGGGCGACAGCCTGACATGCTGCATGTCCCCCAGATACCCATCTCCCCGTGGCCACTTGGGGCTTCCGAGGCTCCCTAGGTCATTGGTCAGCACCCGCTTCTGCAGGTCTGGGGTGTGCAGGGCCCCGGTCAAGCTCTCTTCCGGTACCCCATTCCCAGACAAGTCCTGAAGGATGGTCTCCTCTCCCATTCGGGTGGCCTGCAGGGCCAGCTGCAGGTGGCTGGCTCCTGGCGGAGGGTTAAAGGTCAGCAAAGCCCGGTATGCCCTTGGGTCCCCCTCAGCCATGCTGCGCACCAGTGCCTGGTACCACTCCACATCCTCCTCCACACTGGACTCGCGGATGTCGTTGGCTTGTAGCAGCATGTTGAGGAAATTGGCGGCCTGGGTGAGGGTGCCCGCTGCCCTCCCTAAGACTGGGGGAAGCCCTGGACTGGCTTCTGCCCCTTGGGCTTCATAGCGCTCACTGCAATTAGCCCCCAACAGCTGCCGAGCATCCCCAGAGTAGAGAAAAGCCAGGGCTGCTTTAGCCCCCTCGGGGGCCATCCACTTGGGTACATGTCCTGGCCTGACTTGGGAGGACAGCGGGGGCAGAGAGCGGAGGGGCCGCAGACCCCCCAGAGCCCAGCCCCAGAGGAAGCAGCAGCCCAGCAGCCCCCACACAGGAGGAGGCATGGCCACTTGCCTGGTGCCCATCCCTGGGGCAGCGCTCGGGGAGCCTGGGGTCCAGGCTGCCTAGGGATTTGGTGGCTCAGGAGAGCCCAGGGAGAGAGTGGCTGCAGTCTGGGACTGCCTGCCTCCTCACTTCCTTTCCTCGCCTTCTCTTTTCCTCTCCCCCTTTCTCTCCACTTGTGCTGATTCGCCTGTTTTCCTTCTTCTAATGTCATCAGCTGGCTTCTGGACTCAGGCATGAGGGCTCTGCCACCTCCTCTCTGTGTGGCCCCCATCGCAAACCCTCTAATCCTGA
>NW_006298628.1:3689972-3694419 GCF_000327345.1 Myotis davidii
CACCCTACATCTGTTCCAGAGAGAGAGAGATGGGAGGGGAGAGGGGAGAGGAAGGGACCAGTCATTCTCTCTCTCCCTCCCTCCCGTCCTGCCTCCCTCTGCCCTTTGCTCCATTATGAGAGATGGGAAAATCCGGGATGGGATGTCATAGCAACCCCAGATGAGCCCGTGCTCCCCTCTCCACCCCTCTCCCCATTCAGCCTCCTGGCAGCAATTGCGATGGGCACGATAAAGGGGCAGGCCGCGTCTCCTGGCAATCTGCTTTGGCTGCCTGTACCCCCCCGGACAGCATGCTGCTGGACTGGAATTTGAGATGGGGGATGGCGAGGGTGGGAAGCTGAGATTCATATAACTATGATTGTACAGACTGTGGCAGTTTATAAAGTGTTTTTCATATGCATTACCTCAATTAATCTTCCCCACAACTACGGAAGGTGAGTATTCTTTTTTAAATATATATATTTTTTATTGTGTCAGAGAGGAAGGGAGCGGGGGGGGGAGAGAAAGAGAGAGAGAGAGAGAAACATCAATAATGAGAGAGAATCATTGATCAGCTGTCTCCTGCACGCCCCATACTAGGGATTGAGCCGGCAACCCAGGCATGCGCCCTTACCGGGAATCAAACCGTGACCTCCTGGTTCATAGGTTGATGCCCAAACACTGAGCCACGCCAGCTGGGCACCATTCCATGTTCCTGTTATTACCAGTTACCATTATTTACGTCCAAAACACACTGGGTGAAGGCATAATAGTAAGTTGTTTTTCCCCTCAAGAAGCTTTTCATAGTAATAACAACTAGCATTTGTATGGTGTTTTAGCATGTACATGTAAGTGTCCATTTAATCCCCACAACAGCCGGGTGGAGGGAGATTAGTATTGACCTGCTTTTACAAATGAAACACAGGTTCAAAGAGGTTTACTTATTTGCTCTTGGTCCTACATCCAGGAAATGGCACGATGAGGAATCAAACGAGATGGCAGGCTCCAGTGGGACAGGGACAGGGCCTCTCGCACTCAGCACTGTACCCTGAAGCCTGGCGCACTGCGGAGCGACTGAAGTGAACCTCGGGCCTGGCTTACATGATCTGAATTGCTCCTCACAGACTTTACAAACTAGGGTTCTACCACTGCGGGGGCCACTTTATCGCCCTCAGTGAAAGAGGGATGTGTAGACACAAAATCTGCTCAACAAACATACACCTACCCAATTCACACACAGATATCTTCCTTTGTTGGGATCCACAGGCCTGGCCATCCACGGGATTGGAGGAAGGCAGCATTCCTTGCCGTCCTGTAGAAAGAGGCTGTGTGCATTTCCGGTGCCCCTGAGTGCTCGGGACAGAGTGGAAATATTCCAGGCGGCAGACAAGCTCCCTCTCAGGCCAAAAAAGTAGAGGACAGCAGAGGGCGCTGCAGAGCTACGGACCTTGCATTCCCTGGTAATCGGGTTTGGGGCCAGAGCTTTCCAGAAACAGCCAGCAATCTCAGGTAGTCTTCTAGGCCTCAGGTGTTCTGTGATCCTATAGCAATTTCTCTTCTTTTATCCGGAAACCTCAGTGACAGCTGAGAGGTAGCTGAGGGAGAGGAGTTAGAGAATAAAATATTTGGCATCGGACAGGGTTGATTTTGAATACCACTGCAACTGTTGAATTGTGTGATCTTAGGTGAATAACTGAGTTTCCGTTTCTTCATGGGCAAGGAAGGATATTAATTCTGTTGGGCTGAATGAGGTGAATTTGTATCAAGAGCCATAAGGTGTGAGGTTGAACAAACATTCAATACTTACTATCAAGGGCTTACTCTGTGGCCAGAAAGAGTCCTTGGCACTGAGAGTCCACGATGGGCAGATGTGGCCCTGACCTTCATGGAACCGACAGCTTAGTAACGAAGAAAGGCTTCAATCCAACAACTCCGCAGATAGACGACAAATTATATCTGTGCAATTAAGTGCAACAAGGAGTGGTCCTGGACCTCAGGACCTGAGGAAGTGCCCAGGCAGGGAGATTTCCCCGAGGTAGTGAGAAGTTCCATCTGAAGAGTGAGTAGAAATTTACTAAGCAAAAAGAGAGGGAAAAGCCTTTCAAAGAAAGGGAATCACTTATGCAATGGCCACATGTGTGCCAGCTTGACACAGGGCAAGTGGAACTACAGGGGAGAGAGAATAAGGAGAAGCTTGATGGGAGGAGCCTAGAGAAAGGCAGGGTCAGGTCACACAGGACCCCAAAAGCCTTCTTAAGGAGTTTTGTCTTTAGCTTGAGAACGATGGGAAATCATGAAGCATTATCATTACTAGCTATTGGACCAATTTCCATTTTAAAAAGGTCATTCAGGCTGCAGGACTCATAGCAGACCCTCCACCCTCTTCCCTTCAGCGCACACTGGGGTACCAAAGTTGTTAAATTCTGCTGGCTGCTGCCTCATTATCCCTTGCATCCCTAAACACTTCACATAGGACGATTGCAATGGTTTCCTGACTGGTCTCCCTGGCACCAGTCTAACCTACTCTACATAACTAGCTTGATTTTGTTTGATCTTCACAACATGCCTGCCAGTAAGTCAAGCAGCAATCCTTATTCCTGTTTTTTCAGATGAGAAAACTGTGGTGCTATGGAGCTGGCTCATACAGGTGTGTGAGAGCCAATTATAAAAATTTCAGGAATTCTGCAAGCCAGTTGTTAAACATAGCCAGTGTTAAAATTAAATTATACAAATTTATAATGGAATAAATATTAAAACAAAGGTAATGAATTCTCAAAACTCATCACTTCCTGCCGAAACCGGTTTGGCTCAGTGGATAGAGCATCGGCCTGCGGACTGAAAGGTCCCAGGTTCGATTCCGGTCAAGGGCATGTACCTTGGTTGCGGGCACATCCCCAGTGGAGAGTGTGCAGGAGGCAGCTGGTCGATGTTTCTCTCTCATCGATGTTTCTGGCTCTCTGGCTCTCTCCTTTCCTCTCTGTAAAAACTCAATAAAATATATATTAAAAAAAACAACTCATCACTTCCTAATAATCTTACTATTATGAGTTATCCATGTTCTTGGGATTATTTATGTTGTTGCATTTGCATGATGAAACTACTACATAATGGCATGCTACTGCTCATCTCTAACTCTGTGTTCAGATTGAAATCCCATGACAGGAGTATTTACACCATGGAAATTGGCAAACCAAACAAATGTAGTGTTTTGTTGATTATCTAGACTTAAGAAAGTGATGGAGAAAATGTTAATAATTCAGATTTAAATTTAATGTGTTATGTCTGTGGCCATTTCATTGTGAATAGAACAAAAACTATGGACATATTCAGTATTTGAAAAACAGTTTTCTGATTCAGCAAAGAAGTCACTCCCATAATTGACAGTTACGACTGTCTTTTTTTTTTTTTTTTCCTCTTACATTGACATAGAGGAAAATATTAACCAACATTCACTCCTTGGTAACCTGACATCACAGGGCTAACCTTCAAAAGCTTGGCAAAAATCAATGAAAGCATTCTGTGAGAATCAATTGGTTACATGGAACTTGCAATTGTATATTATCACTAGAGGCCGGGTGCACAAATTAGTGCACAGGTGGGGTCCCTCGGCCTGGCCAGCAATTGGGGCCTATTGAGGCCGTCTAGCCCAGTCCCTATCTCGGCCAATCGGAGTGGGGGGAGGGGTGGGGGAGGGACTGTGGGAGGTTGGCTGTGGGAGCGCTTTGACCATCAGGCGGCAGCTCCTGCATTGAGTGTCTGTCCCCTAGTGGTCAGTGCGCATCACAGTGGTTTCATTACGAATCGATATTTACAGTACAATTCATAACAGTAGCAAAATTACAGTTATGAAGTAGCAACGAAAATAATTTTATGGTTGGGGGCAACCACAACACGAGGAACTGTATTAAAGGGTCGCAGCATTAGGAAGGTTGAGAACCACTGGACTAGAGGCTCGAAGAAGGTCGGGTCTAATTAGCATATCACCCTTTTATTATTATAGAATTTTTGTAAATCGTGTGCTACATGTCTTTGCATCAGTACAATGTATGCTAAACTTATGTATACTATACATATATCTGCATACATCTCCTTTCCCCCCCAGAGCACCAGTTCAACATTTATCAGCACGCCTCTGAGTCTCAGGACACATTATCCAGGTGTCATTACAGAAACATTCACTATATGCCAGGGGTGATACAGTTCATCAATGAAGAAATGACCCCGCCTGCGTTAGTCACACATCGCGAGCGGCATAGGCAGGACCAGGAACCGAGTGACTCCCAAGGCCGGCAGCTCTCTCCCGGGACCGACCTGGAGCCCCCCGGCTGGTCCCCATCGCCGGCAGGGGCGGCTGCGGCCTGAGCGCCCGGGAAGTGGAAAGCGAGGGTCGGACAGGGACCAACAGCCAGGCGAGAAGCAGCTCGCGGCCAATAGCGGGCCAGGCCGCGCATCACGTGACGCTCTCCCG